>NC_143430.1:0-301750 GCF_059467195.1 Physcomitrium patens | reverse complement strand
AAATCGAAGAGGCAAACAATCAGGTTCCATGTTATGTATACATTAGTTCAAAAGTCAGTTGATGATTGTAGTTGTGACTATGAACGTATTTTATCAAGGCTTCCTACAAAAGGATATTGCATGTCGCACAAATACATGTGAATGTAATAACTGAAATCATCATGGAAATTTATTCGATGTTACTACTTTAAGCCTCTGAAATACAAACAATCAGAGAGCCAAAAACAAGAAATGAGTCTGTTCTGATCCAGACGAGCACTAACATGCACTGCTAGCAAAATGAGCAACTGCACAAAAATTGAGTTGCACTAAATTATGGCTACATCCTCCTGTCGGTGACAAATGCTGCAGTATGGACAGGAACAACACCAACTACTCACCGGAATTTACAGCGCATGCTAAACGCTTACTATGTGAAACGTAGGGCTCCAGATCAGACTCACTAACTACAGTGATAAATCACGGACTGCTACTGTGAGATTCTGCTAACTAAATGCTTAAATCACGTCTTAACCTTGAGAGAGAGGTGGACACTACGACTTGAGAATTCTTCCCTGACAGTTGTTCAGAACGGATAGTTCTCCCCAGGCAATAAAATATCTTCATCTGGCCTGCAGATAAGGCCTTCAATTTAGTTCCCTCACTTTGGACTTATTGAAGGCACTATCCATGCTTGTTGACAGGTATGTGAAGAAGCCGGAGCCCAGGACTTAAATATGATCGAAAACCTCAAAAGCAGCCAGATTGAAACTCCGTAACTACTCTGCTCGATACATGGTTATCTCTTGCTGTTTAAAATACCGTCGATCTTCTTCATCGACCAAGACAAGGTTGAGATAATATTTCACGCTGAACTTATTGTTGATGTTCCTGTAGGTAGGAGTCAAATCATAAGGACTCAAGAATAACCTGATTGGTATCGATTCTCCTGCAACGGATTAAACCAAAATTAGACATTTGTACTGTTTATTCTTCTTAAGGCAACCGAGAGGAAAAAAAACACTCGGAACACCGTTCCGGCGTAAAGAATGAGGTCAATTCAAGACAGTACACTTGACCTGTATGTAACTAAATATAAGAAGAATGAAAAAAAAAACCTAATCACTGCACCGCGAGAGACTTATTCAAAAATCTTACCACGGACAGGAGCACCATCCATAATTTCATACTTGGCTAGTGTCTCGCTTTCGTTGTAAGTATTAGGACCTGATCCAGTGGACTCTCGCCTTCTTATTTCAAGCTCCATATGCTTGATCTTGATTCGGACGAGTAGAAAGTAGATCTTGCCCACAATCACATCCTTCAGATGGTATCTGTTTGCTCAATTTGAACAAATTAAGAAATGATACCAAGCAGAAGATGACAAAGCTGTCAAAGAATATTCCCAATCACAACCATGACATTTTTCCAATCATTAAGAGTTCAAACAGGACACATCACTTCCTTGATACAGTCAAGTGTGACCATCAGAGATAGTTCATAGCACTTAAGGACTGAATCTACTGAACAAGATAAAGGTTTCGAGTTATAAGAAGCTTACTTGCTCTTGCTATATTCAAACTCGATATGCAAGCAGTCCTCAATTCCCACCTCCATCTGTAATCCACATAACAGAATTATGACGGTAAGAAACTAAGCCACCAATCCCCTTACTGCAAAGTCTGATTCCAGCATCTACAATAGACAGAAAGCAGAATGCTGGAAGTTTATATAAGATGGCTCAAAACATGCCAGAAGAAAAAGGGTTGCCAGATAAGCCCAAGGCCTGAAAATCCTAGGAAAGTCGAGTACTCAAAATCTGGTCGAAGTCTCCCCCGATGACAGAGAGCGTAGACGTATTTCGTTACCAGTGCACTTGGCCTAAAGCATGTGAAGGTAGGTAGAGACGTCAAGCAGATATTGTGTTGGCTTCATAAATAATGCTCACCTTGATACTATTGTTGATCTCAGGCTGCGGTGAATAATTCCGCACCTGCCCATTCTTAAACAATCAGAGTTCACATAGAAGCATGGAACCATCACTTTAAACCATGCAAATCAGCACGTCATGTAATTTGGAACTTTTACAAACGTCTAACCCATAAGATCATGATAACGAGCATGTCTCACACGCAGTAACAAACAACATCTTCATTCCCCTTACTACCAAAACTCGACCAAATGGGTGCTATCAGATCTGAATCTGCATCTGCATCATCGCATTCATGGCCTGGACGATCCAAAGCAATTCAGCATGCTTTCATAACAGAACAGATGTAAGCATGGAAATATCATACCCAGAAATCTTTATACTCCACAATATTGGTTGCATAACTCCTGCTGATCGTGACTTTCAGGATATACCTGTCAGAATTTTAAAAAATTTAAAAGCGGATGTGATATTTTGTTCAATTGGCTCTGTGTCCATGTATGAGTTTAAAACCAGGAAACATAACAGTGAAATTAAATCACGCCAAAAACTACCAGAAACTGCTCAAACTGTTTCAAAAAAGCATTTTACTAACTAACTGCTTCCCCGTGATCATGCTGAAATGAACAGACTTGCGAGTCACTGATTATGTGATTTTTACCTCAATCTCACGTTGACACCGTTGTAAGATTCATACTGCATCTCGACAGTGGAGAACTCAAAGGGGTATGTTTTTCGCTCCAAGATTTCACCAGGAACATCAAGTTCTCTCACTGCGTTTCAATACGCTCTACATCAGACTACAATAAAGACACTGCAAGATTAAAACCCATATCAATCTAAGCAGTAGAGGTAGTAGTAGTAATAATAATAAGAATAAGAATAATAAACATAAAAAGCACGCATCCACTCACCAAGGGATGTGAAATCATAGAAATTGCCTCTGTCAAAATACAGCTCTGCACCAAATTCAAATTGAATTTTGCATGAGAATTCCGGAACCTAAATGTCCTCAAAAATACTTGCATGAGTGATAGAGACAAAACCTTGATTTACATCATAATGATAATGAAGATGATGACGGTGATTCTTATAATAATAATAATAATACTCCATGTATAACATGCCAATGATGAAAACACAGGTTATGATAGAAATACCAATTTGTCCAAGGAGCTCAATCTTCACACCCGTGTGCTCAACTTTCTTCCCGGGCACGGGATCAATTCGCACCTGTAAACGATCTCAATAATCGTTAACGCGAGAAGGGCCAAACAAAGCTGACGTTCTGATCAAGCTACAAACGGTAATTCATAAATGATCATCAATATAACAGGAAAGTCAAATCATTGATAGGAATGCCTGCACTCTTCATAATTGAATCTAACAGAGAATTCGATGAGTCACGAGCACGGCAAACCACCTCCCCAACAACGCTGTCTTGCCCCAGAAACAGGGGAACCAAGACAGTCTGACCATTTTCCTTCTTCACACTCGCCTGCTTGCGAGTCTCGGCGTCCACAAAATCAATAGAAACAGTACATGGGGAACCGAACGCTCCATACAAATAATTCTGAAACACCATTAACGCATAACACGCGTAAGCTTTGATGCCACCAAAATGTTAAGAAAAACTCATGTGATCTGATCCAAACACTCGATCTCATTCCCGCTACATGCACAGGTCCTATGGATGGATCTACTGGTTGAAGAGTCAGGCCAACTCCCCCACCAATTTCACTACACTAGAGAGTTCGCTAAAACACATCAACACTAATGGCAAGCGTACTCCCCGCAGCTTGGGGTTTTGCACCCTACACTCAAAGGTTAGAACACACCATTTTGAATTCTGCGACGACGATGCAGAAGCGACCATAGCAGCAGTTCCACACACAACTCTGCAACTCAGAAACGCCGCAGAAGTCTGCCTCGTCCGGAGCAGGCGAGCAAAACGCTCCGAGTCGACGAGGGCAGAGCTCCTCCCCTCCATAGCCCAAACAGGGTTCCGCAACGAAGGCCCCCAGCCCGGACTTCATCCATCCATAAATTCCGTCCGATGACGTCTTCATTCATCCAGTGTCTACCTCCTCCATGCCTGCCACGTAGAACAGAGGCCTCGAGGCCTCCGAACCTGATCGACTGGCTCAGGCGATCTGGACCCCCGGAGATTTCTTGTGAGCCATCGATGCGATGGGGAACAAGAAGGACTGGGAACGACAGAAGGGAACAAGGGAACGGGGGTATGAGCGGGCAGGGCAGCGTGAATTGGGCAGCGAGGCGGGACCGCATTTATCACTTTTTATCATAAAACACCATAGCTACAGTATTTAGAGTCTAGTGGAGAAGTACTATTTATCTTCTCCCATTTTCTCTTCTTGTATACAAGACACAACTAGATCAATAGAATTTTATGTGTGAAGCTCTCTCTCCTTAGAAACCCTCTTGTGTGTATGACTTACTACTACTCATGTGTGTGTGTATGACTTACTACTACTCATGTGTGTGTGTATGACTTACTATTACTCTTGTATCTTTCTAAACATTCTCAACACGTTATCAGCATGACTCTCTTCTACACACTATCACAAATTTTTTTGCTCTAGTCTTGATTCTTCAAACCTATTGCTACTCTTGCTCAATGTCTACGTCATGATCTTGTTGCTCTTCTTACTCGCCCCTCATACATTAGCTCCTTTTTTAGAGCACTTGTTCCACTCTCTACCTTGCTTGCTTAGAATACTTGTTTAGAATACTTGATCTAGCTTCACCCCAGCTTGCTCCCTATTGTGCCCCAAACTGCTGCCGAGCTGTCGCTACTGCCACCCTGCTGCCGCTGATGCCGCCACCGCCCTATCACTACTGCCACTACTGTCCGTCATTGCAAACTTGACGCCCTACTGCTGCCATCCTACCAATGCCTGCTGCCACCATCTTATTGCTGTTCTACTGCCTTAATCCACAATCTCCTTAATATATATATATATATATATATTTTCAAGTTCAAGTTTATCATTTTATTTGACTTTATATTTTAAGGTACGTTTTACTCAACTTTTCTACTGGATGTTGTATTTTCTTCAGAGATTTATTTATAATGAGTGCTTCAACATCTTCAACTACTTCTATTATGGTTCCAACTATTACCAGTGCATACCAACATTTTCAAGCTCTTTTATTTCCACCATTGACTGTGGATAGAAACAATTATCTATTATGGGCAAAAATCGCAAAAGCAAATTTATTTGCAAAACAACTCTTGGATGCCATTGTATTTGAAGAATCTCCTACAATAAGTATTTCTATACCTCCTGCTATTCGTTGGAAAGCACTTCTTCTCCTTCATCATTATCTTGTACCTGCATTACAACATCAATATTTGGAAATGGAAGATCCTGCAAAACTTTGGAAGAATCTTAAATCTAGGTTTGATCATCAAAAGACCATTTTTCTTCCACGTGCACATCATAATTGGACATATTTACATGTCTTGGATTTTCTAAATTTAAATTCTTTCAATAATGAAATGTATAGTATTGTCTCACAATTACGATTATGTGGACAAAGCATTTCTGAAGAAGAAATGATTGAGAAAACTCTCTCTACATTTCCTCTTGTATATGTTGTGCTTGCACAACAATATAAGAACATGAAATTTTAGAGTCATTCTGATCTCATGTCCTATCTACTTCTTGGGGAGAAGCAAAATGAGCTACTCTTGTGTAATGCGCAAGCTCATCCTATTGGAACTACAATTCCATAATCTCATGCACTTAATATTTTAAAGTCTAAGAAGAAATTATATAAACATGGAAAACGTGCTCATAAGTATTAGGGTAATCATAATCATGACCATTTCTATCCATATGGAAAGAATAAACATTCTACTATTAATTATAGTAGAAAACAAAAATCAGAGATGCATTCTTCTTATAAGTATGGAATGATTGGACATTTAGCACATGCGTGCCGTACTTCAGAATATTTTATTAAAATGTTCCAAGAAAATAAGAAATTATGAGCTGATGCTCGTGAAGTTCATACCATGGATGCATCCATGGATTCAATTAGTGTTGATGACTTAGAAGCTTATATGAATGATAGAACCTCTAATGATGAATCAAATGATGCGTTCATTGATTCTGCAACAATACATACTATCTTGCGAGATAGACAATTTTTTATTGAAAAATCTTCAACTTGGCAAACTAAAAATATGATGACCATGGCTGGAAAAAATACATTTTGTTTCCAAGAGGGCACAGCGATGGTAAAATTACTTGCGGATTCCATCATAAAATGTAAACATGCGATGTTTGCACCCTCAGTACTTCGGAGTCTGATCAGCTACCGAGATGAACGTATTAATGGTTATCACCTCTCTACCGCCATTTTAAATAGAAAAGAAGTTTTGGTTCTTGCGAAGAACCATAAAGTTGTTGAAAAAGCTTTTGCTACAAAAAAATGATTTATACGGAATTGTGATTCGGCCTCCCATTATATTTAATTTTGCATCATCTATCTCAGAGAGTCGTGTTTCTCTCTGGCATGGACGAATGGGACATGCAGGATCCACATTATTTAAAAAGATCGTTCCATGTATAACTGGGCATAATTTAAAGCCTGGAGATGTAGACTTTATGAAATTATGTCGTATATGCGTGCAAGGTAAAATGATTACTTGGCCTTCAATTTGGAAACTTCCACAAGAATTACCACCATTGCTTGAAAGATTGCATGGTGATATTTGTGGTCCTATTAATCCAATATCAGGACCATTTCATTATTTTTTGGTCCTTGTTGATGCATCAGGTAAACAATCACATGTTTCATTATTATCAACTCAAAACATGGTGTTTGCCAATCTTATATCTATGCTTATTCGTTTTTGGGCACATTTTCTTGATTATCCTATAAAAATATTACGTATGGATAATACAAAAGAATTTGCATCAAAGTCTTTTGAAGACTATTGTACTGCAACATGAATTGAATTGACATATTGTGTTCCATATGAACATGCTCAAAATGGACTTACAGAGTCATTTATAAAGCGTATACAACTCATTACCCAGCCACTCTTCCTTCACGCAAATTTACCTGCATCTATGTGGAGTCATGCAGTTTTACATACTACAGCATTAATATGCCTCCACCCTTCTTCTCTTGAAATTATTTCACCACATGAGCTCATTTCGAGATGCATTCTAAATATATCTCACTTATGAGTATTTGGTTGTTGTACTTGGATTCCAGTACCAGAACCTCAACGGCATACCATTGGAGGTCATCGACAGGAAGGCATATATGTTGGTTTTGATTCACTAAGCATTATTCGTATTATTGATCTATCAACTGGCACATTATTACGTGCACGTTTGCAAAATTGCCGTTTTGAAGAAAATATATTTTCATCTCTTCAAGGAGGAATATCCAATCAACAAAGAAATTAAGTACTCATATTTAAAGCACTAGAATCGTTTAGAATGAATCCTGATCTTAGGACATCTTTGGCAGAAACTGAAGTTGTTAAGATTTTGCATTTAAAACGGATCGTGGATGAAACACCTGATGGCTTCAATGATGCACCTAGAATTACAAGAGTTCTTATTAATGAGGCTTAGAATTCACTTGCTCAGATTGCAGTGCCATTGACTACAATACCTCAAGTTATAACAACAACAACTAAAAGAAATCGTGGACTAAATAAGCAACCACGAAAGAAGAAAGCTATAAAATTGACTAATCCTGGTATCATTTTTCAAGAAATTGCCACTCATCTTACAGGACTACCAATTCAAGATGATATATCTATGCATAATGTACCTTCAATTCCTATCAAAAACAATCTTGGAATTGGAAGGAATAAGAACAAGTTGAGTAAAGAATTATCTATTCTGTATTGTGCTACAGATGATATTTGGGACAGACCATCTATTACAGTATATGAATCATTTGCATAAATGATTATAAAAGCCCTTTCTTGCAAGGAAGACGATCCTGAACCTCAAACCATCAAAGAGACAATGTATCGCTCTAATTGGTTAAAATAAAAAACTACTATTGAGGAGGAGTATACCTCTTTGTGTAACAAGACAATCTATGGTTCAATTGTAGACACTCTTACATCTCGCCCTATGGGATATAAGATGGTATTAATATGCAAGCGAGATGCTCAAGGATTTACTCAATGATTTGGCATTGATTATGAATCCACATATTCTCCAGTCATAGATTCAATTACATTTCAATATATTATTGGAATGACAGTTCATGCTACCCTAAAGATACATCTGATGGATGTAATAACTGCATATCTATATCGTTCTCTTGATGCAAATATTTATATGAAAGTTCTACTTGGCTTAGAAACAGGAATTCCAAATAGACCCGCTCCAGGACAATATCATGGTATTAAATTATGTAAGGCCTTATATGGTTTAAAACAATCTGGACGCATGTGGTATCAACATCTTCGAGATTATTTAATTACAAATAATTTTATAAGTGATCCATTAATCCCTTGTTTGTTTATCAAACGAGATAAAACTAGTTTTGTGATTATCGCTGTATATGTTGATGATCTTAACGTAGTGGGTACTACATTTGCATGTGTTACAGTTATTAACCTACTTATATGTAAATTTGAGATGAAAATGCTAAGAAAAACAACTTTCTGCATTGGTCTTTAGATTATGCTTCTAACAGATGGTAGCATTTTTCTCTACCAACTAATGTATATTAGACGAATTTTGTGAAGATTTAATATGATTGATACTTATCCATTGTCCACACCAATGGTTGGACGTGGTCATGATGGTCATGATCCATACCGTCCATGCGAGGAGGAGGAAGAAATATTTGAAGATCAATATTCATACCTTACAGCGGTTGGAGCACTTTTGTATTTAGCTACATGTACAAGACCAAATATTGCATTTGTAGTTAGTGTTCTTACAAGACATAGTGCACGTCCAACACTATGACATTGGAATGGCATCAAATATTTATTACGTTATTTAAAAAGTACTGAAGACTTGAGATTATAGTACACACAATCCGCAGATCCAAAATTAGTTGGATATTGTGATGTAGGATATAAATTTGATATTGGAACAGCTAAATCTCAAAGAGGATATGTATTTTTAAGACATGGAGCTACAATATCATGGAAATCAGTGAAACAAACAATAATTGCAATTTCATCCAACCATGCAAAAATTATTGCCTTACATGAAGCATCTCGAGAATGTATTTGGTTGCAATCAATTGATAAATTCATTCAAACAACTTGTGGATTTTCATATGATGATTCTCTAACTATCTTGCATGAAAATTATAGTGCTTGTATTGTACAAATGGAAGTTGGTTTCATTAAAGGCGATAGGACAAAGCATATTGATCCAAAGTATTTTAGTTATACCCATGACTTGATTACTGATTAAACACTTATAATTAAGAAAATTGAATCTACAAATAACCTTGCTGATTTCTTCACCAAAGCTCTCCCATTGTGCAACCATTGTCTACTTACTTGTGGCATTGATATGCGGCAACTTGCTTTTCTTAAATAAAAAAGTTAATGAGCTCTTTAAATAATTAAAGAAAATGATGTTGTACTCTTTTTCCTTCATCTATGGTTTTGTCCTTAAATGCAATAAGATTTTCCTAGATAAGATTTTAATGAGGCAACAATTGTTGATCTTACAAGATCACAGAAAAGTATAGATCATAATTCTATACAAATTTTATATTATGTAAATATTATGATGAGCAAGGAGGAGTGTTGAGATCATTAAACGTAGCCGGCGCTCTCCATAATATTTACTATAGACTACAGTAAATACTGTAGCTACAGTATTTAGAGTCTAGTGGAGAAGTACTCTTTATCCTCTCCCCTTTTTTCTTCTTATATACGAGACACAACCAGATCAATAGAATTTAATGTGTGAAGCTCTCTCTCCTTAGAAACCCTCTTGTGTGTATGACTTACTATCACTCTTGTGTGTGTGTATGACTTACTATTACTCTTGTGTCTTTCTAAACATTTTAATACATATATAAATATATATATATGGGAGATACTATTCTCCCACTCATTCCAATTAACCTGAAAATCATGGGATGAAGGAAGGAAAGTAGATATGGAATCAATGAATGAAAAACGAAAAGGGGATGAACGAATGAAATACTGAATGAGGGGTGCGATTTGGATGAAGGAATGAACGAGGGGTGCGTAATGAATGAATGACATGGTGAGAGATGAATGAAATCTGAGATGAATGAGGCGTTCCGCTTGGACGGTTGAACGGCGATGAACATAGGTGACGATGTGCCACATCCGTCCTTCGCCAACTCCGTCCGAATGAATGAAGGGGGTGAGTGTGTGGGGGAGGGGGGGGGGGACGTCGTGCTCTCTTGTACATGTGTGTTTTTTTTCCTTTGGTTTGCTGGTCCTCCTGGACTCGACTCGACTCGTCGCGGACGCAGGAAGGATTTGGGGGTGATACGGGGACCAGGGGTGGGGTGGCGAGGGGAGGGGACCAGGGTGTTGAATGCAGTGGCTGCCATGGACTCCTCGGCCGGGGATGATGGCACCAATCCCATTGTGCACATGAATTCTCGTAGTAGTAGTAACTCATTGTCGCCTGCTGCCGCCATCCAGTTTCTCACGCTTATTCAGCGGCTCAAGGTGAGTCTTAATTTTTTACCTACCTATTGCCCCCATTGTTGCTTTTGAACAACTCTTGATCAATTGTGAAGAGTGCCGATTTTTGGTTCTGAATTTTTGGGGTGTTTCTTTCACGAGTCCTGAATCCTGCGATGGTGAAAAGAAACAGAAACAAAAAACTGAAAGCACCATCACGTCTGGGCGATTTAGGTTTTTCTCTTGCACTCACAACTTTGAATATCGATGAATTGGAATGTAATTGGGAAATTGGAGTGACTTGAGATGCTGTTCACTGACCGCATTATGCATTCTACGCTGCTACATGTGCTCAATCTTAGCAAATACGAGCCCGTATCTTTTGGAGTCAGGGGAGTTTATCATGGAAGCGTTTCGTTTTTTCTTTTTTCTTTTATTTGTTCGTTTCCTCTTACTGGAGCAAATATTGGATGTCACCAGAGTGGATGCGCAGTGCGTCTACGTTTGTTCGTTCACTTCAGAGGCTGATGTTATGTGAATTTATCCCCAAGTTGTTGTCTGAAGTTTTGGCGTCCATGATTATTTCTGACGCTTAAGGCGTTTGCCTTATAAATAGCTGTGCATTCTGTTTGTATCTGAGCATGACGGGCTTGAGAAAGGTGCTGACAAGTAACGATGTGGTGCACTTCAATGCTGCTTTTAGTCAGAACAAATATTTGATCATTTCCTCGCAGGGTTCCCGGCTCATTTCTAGGCTATACCTGTGGTTGATATTCGCAAAAATAGGTATTGAAGTTCCAATCAAGCATCTGGAATATACGAACAGAAAATACTCGTTTTTAACCTGCCTGTTCTCTTGCTCGCCATGCAGACTACAAAGAGGACAGGATGGGTAAATCATGGGGTGAAGGAGTCGGAATCTATTGCTGATCACATGTACCGCATGGCAGTGATGGCTATCATCTCAGGAGACTTACCAGGCGTGAATAAAGACAGGTGGGTTTCATCTAACTTTCATTGATGGTTTCAGGCCCCAGCATTTGTACAGGGGGTGATGAATAGATTTCTTGGTGTCAGCTTCAATTCATCCTAAAGATACTTAGTTTTAGGTCATTAAATGTAATATGGTGTGGATTTCCACAATTTCTTAGCAGATGTTTGGTAAAAAAAAACATTTATTTAGAAATATGTCAAGTTTGCCCCCTAGTTTTAAAATATAATAATCTCAAAAACCAATCGCTTTAAAATCCAACATTTTCTGTGCTCCACAATTCGACCATAGCACAACCACAACCGAAATGATAACAATTATTTCTTGATATGTGGTTGTTTTTGGAAGAATAGCTATTTTAAACCATTGGTGTTAATTATGGTTGATCCAACTGCATGGATTTGATGCTTGCTCACTATCTTCTATCTATGCTCATAAGTCATCACCAAAGTATTTCATTAACCTGTATTTCGAACATACCATCATAACTGGAGTAGCCCTTGGAAATAAACAGATGGACAGAGAAGGTGCTATTTGAGAATTTTGACCAATAGCCCGTTTTATTTTCTTCACCTTGATGACAATGCAGGTGCGTGAAAATGGCCGTCGTGCATGATATTGCTGAAGGTAAGTCCAGTTTTCTTCTTTCGAGTGCATGTTACTAGTTAGTATTTGTTTCTCAGTTTAGAAATCTCTCAAGCTTCCTTTCTCTGTGTCATTTGTGGTCGTAAAGAATCTGTCCAGGTGTAGCACAAGTTATGCTCCTGACTGATAATAAACTCTAATTTTCACAACAGCCATTGTGGGTGACATTACGCCGAATGATAACATTTCAAAAGAAGAGAAGAACAGACTGGAAAATGCGGCAATTGATGAAATGTGCCAGTTGCTTGAAGGGGGAATGGCAGGTGAGAAATCATTAATTGTGGTTAATTTTGAAATTATCATGGAAAAACAGTCTGTTTTATTTGTGCTCTCTCTTGCACCAGCTTTTTTAGATGCCGATGTGTAGTAGTGTACCTTTCCACAGAAGTCGTTCACCATTATGTCCTGCACTATACCGTATCGTATTCATACATCAGCTGATGTTGGATGTTGTATGTTGTAGCGGATGAGGTGAGAGAGCTGTGGCAGGAGTACGAGAATAACAGTACTCCTGAGGCTAAACTTGTTAAAGACCTGGACAAGGTATGCACAAACAAATACTTAATACACTGCCATTTCTTAGAAGATAACAATGGCCTTAGGAAAATGACGCCCTTGACTTTCTAAATTGGTATATGTACGCAAACGTCTATAAAAAATATTTATTTTCTGCCATAAGCGAAATTAGTGTAATTTTCAGGTGGAGTAGATGACAATCCTGACGGTGACCATGTGTGCAGTTGGAGATGATCTTACAAGCTGCGGAGTACGAAACTGGTGAGTAGAAGTTCGTTAATCTTGTGTTTTGATTTGCTGAAGCACTCCTTCCAATGGGACCTGTTACTGTTGCACATGTAATGCAATGACTAAATTGCACGATGTGAGGAAAGCCTATTTCGAATACGCACAAGAAAGATACAGGTTCCCCTAATTTTGATCTAGAGGTTTTACGATGCTGGATATGGTTGCAGAGCAAGACAAATCTCTGGATGGCTTCTTTCAATCCACCAAAGGTACTCAGACTCTCTCCTAGCGTGTGAACATAGTTTATTGTCTATGATGCTTTTCATTTTTTTTCAGTTTGTCGGGTTAAGATGTGGGTTTTGGAATCTTGGAAATGGTGCAGTAAGAGTGCAATGTATTATATCTGCAGGCAGTAATTTGGAACTTGAATGCGTTGCTAGTTTAGGATGAGGCACTAAAGACGTTGAGGAGTTTCAACGAGATGATTTTGTCAGAGCTTGTGGTGCGGAGGGGCCGATGTCTGTTCATTAGAGCTTACTGAGTCAATAGAAATGTCTGATTTTATTCGCCTTCTATCTTCCAGTTCTCATGGGTACTCAAAGTAACAGTGTGTTCACGTTTTGGTTTCTCAGGAAAATTTCAAACCGACTTGGGTAAAGCATGGGCTGCCGAAATCACGAGGAGAAGGCCCAAACAGAACTGAAAAGATCTATAAGTTACAATTGCAGGGAGGATGTGAACACCATAGAGTTGGATTGTGGTTGTGGATGGTGATGAATTGTGCATTGATGATGATATGATCATTTCCATTGCCGGCTCCGTGAAGGCTTTCATCATGCAAAGAGACTTAAATCAAGCGGCACTGTAGGTGATGTACCAAAGGGGGCTGTGGTGTACTCTTCCTACGGCGCTATTTTTTACGAACCAGCTAGCACAGAGAATCAAAGTCTGACAAGGGTCTTGAAATTATTCTCGTGTGAGCGCAAGTGTACATCCTGCTGGCTCTTTGTGACTTCGTTTAGAAGAAGGGCACATTTCAACTTCAGTTGCCGATTCTTGACAGTGACGCAATTTTGTGTGTACTCGGGTGATTGTTTCAAACATACAATGACAACGCGACAGCTTTTGGATATCTAAATAGGCAAATTGGCTACTTGAGTGCCCTTTCTACGAAGGAATGTTCGATCCTGCAGCCCTTTCTCTCACTTAAGTCTTTGCCTAATATCAAGAATTGTGTTATGTGTGGTTTCCAACTTCACGGACTTGGTTGACTGCATGTTGCTGTACAGGAATTTTTAGGCAGGAATTTATGATGATGATGTTGATGTTGTCTTGCTGGTTGTGTCGCTCAGTGAGATGTGTATGAGATCCCAATTTTTTTTCTGTTGTGTTGACTGGCGATTACAGAATGCATATTGCAGCGTAACAAATTGACTCCTCTTGTCTGGTATCTATTTCTCATATCAAGTCTGAGAAGCACTTTGACCTTGTGGTTTTAAAATTCTCCATGTTTAATATGCTGTTCATGAATTTGGGAGGCTATGTGTGTATGTGTGTGTTTATATAGAGATGTTATAATTTAGAGAAATAAATGTAGAATTTTAAGCTTGTCTAAAATAACAATATATTACACTGGAAACATGAAAAAAACAAAATATAATTACAAACTATATGTCATAAAACTTAAGATTGTTAATGAAAAAAATAGATGACAATCAAATTACTGCATGACGTATAATACTTGAATTTTTGTATATGTAAATATATCACACACAGAAGTAATGTACAAAATGTGAATATTTAAAATGCAATAATTTTTTTTGCTAAATGCATATGCACAGTTCCTTCAATGGCACTTCGCACTGTCTTGCTTTGCTCATCCAAATACAACCACCATGCAAACTTTTTATCTTGGTGTTCACCTGCCCTTATTGCAACTCTTTGTTGTCTCCAACTTGTCACACAAATAGAACAACTTATGAGTGATTTCATAAACAACAAACTGACCATAAAGTTGATATCATAAGAGAAGATAACACAATCATGATATTAATAAAAACAAGCCTGCAACTTAAACACCAACATGATTAGGTGAGTTGAACATCAAATACAAATAATTGCATGTGCTAAAAATTGGTACAGTGGACAAATTTAGTTGAATTAGGGTCATAGAAGATTTACTCAAGAGGTTTGCATGTCTTCGGCAAGGTATTGTAGATCTCAATCTCCAAAGTCTTAATACATAATTCTTTGTGTTTTTGCAATAGATAGTAAATGCATGCAATGAAAGTGTAGTTGAAAATATTTTAGGTGATCAAAATACTTGCATTGTTGGTGTACAAACAACTTGCAAAGACAAGCTTTTGCAAGCCATAATATCCAATAAAATACTTCACAGACTTCCAACTCAACTCCCTCCTATCAACTAATCACTTAAAATCTAATACCAGTTGTCACACTGATCAAATCTCAATCGCACAACTTCCTTGTTATGATTCAAATACATTCACAACAACATATGCATCTAGATGAAAATATAACAAATAGCTCCACAAATCTTTGCTAATCCATACCACAACCAATACAACTCCACTTAATACTACATTCTAAACCAAACAACCAAAAACCTTCATAAATGCATGAAACTTCCTCTTAAGCAGCAACATCCAAGCCCCTCCGCCATGCTATCCTCAAAGAACTCCCTCAAAGTTTTTCAAATTTTTTTTGAAACACTCCAAACTAATATTTAACACTTAGATAAACAACCGCAAAGCACTTAGATAAACAATTGCATAAAATAATCAATCTAGTCATATGTAGTCATGTGAAAATTGTAGGTCCAACAACAAATAGAAGCCTCAAAATCAACACATACCTAGTCTATTTTTTTTTTGCAACATGAAGCTTGCATTCCAATGTTAATTCCCATGATTAGGTGACAGATACTACAGCTTCAATTTCTACTCTAAAGTAAAATCCTGCATCCTAGCTTGACTTCCATACATATTGCTAGTGTCACACATGCCAAATGATCATAGCCTACAACCAACAAGATGTGATGTTCTCTCTCATTAATTTTGCCGAACATTCTACACAAGTAGCAAAATTGATACACAAATATTGGGATGCATGTTGTTTAATGGCATCTTTGTCAATTTAATTACAACTAATTGTAAGTCATTAATCTAATAGAACTCCACTATTTTACACAACACCATGAAGAATATTCAAACAAAATTAACAATGATGTAACAAATTTATGAAACATATGTATTGATAGTGTGCATGCAATATATATATATATATATATATATATAGATGTAAACCTCAATCTATAATTAACATTAGTATTAACATCCACTTAATTATTAGATTATTAGATCTATAAGTCAATAATTGAGATACAACCAAGTACACAAATACTCCAAATCACATCAACAACTTCAATAAATTTTCAAGCATTGCAAGATATATGCATATTGTTGTTTTGAAGTCACATAATTTATGAAGTCAAAAGAAAAATATCAAACAATAGCAACCTTAACTTTATAAAATTACTAGAAAAAATGTCCTTTTGGATTTACATACATGAGGGGAAAGTAAAATCCACAACATATAATAGATTGTTGAAGGAAATTAAACAAGAAACTATGGTTTTTATATTAAGCACACATTTTACAATTATAATAGATCTAATTGCAATCTATTTAACTATACAATGGATCAAGCAATTTTTATATTGCAGACTCTCTATTTTGTAGAAGTGGCACTTATATGTATTTCAAAATGACATTTTGATGCTAAAATCATCATGTGTTTGTATTAATATTGTACTCCTAATAAAAAAAATTGATAGTTTTCTTTTAGTGACAGTGATTTTTTTAATAATTGTTTGGGCAAACATTAAATATCAAGATGCAAGGTGTGGATAAAGCAACATGAGGCTCTAATGTATATATATATATATATATATATATTCATGTGCTCATTAACAATAAATAAGCCATGCATGCACAGTAGTTAAGTTTGTAATTTAAAACATAAGAACAAAAATACGAATGCCAATACGAATGTGATTATAACATATGTTATATATTGGTTAATAGTGTTTTTATATAGAAATATACTCCATTATAATATTTTTATTTCACATCTATAGTGATATGATCAGTAAATTCGGAGTAATATATGTTTAAAATATCTTATTTCTTATTAAGCAAAGATGTGTACTTTCATGAAAAAACTTTCTTACATGTACGTCCTATTATTGGGTGTAAATCATTGATTAAGTTCGAATTTGAGAACCATGACATACGCCTATAAATGTTGAGGGTGGAAGAACAGATTTGAATTCAAAAAGACGAATGCAAAGGAGAAAAGGTAGAGAAAGAAAAGGAAAAAAGGATGCAGAAGGAACACGGATCAAGAAAGAGGGGAGGGGAACGTTGTTCCCTTCCTTCCTCTCCCTCCCGGTCCTTCCCTCTTGGTTCCCCTGTCCCGCTGGGGGTGGGGCACAGCGACTGAGTAAGTGCCTCTTCAAGGCTGCGGTTGCGGTTGCGGCTGAGGCGGCGTGCGTTTCTCCTCTCTCTGCCTCTCTCTCTGCGTGTGCAACAGGGGATGATGCCCCCCTCCCCACCCTCCCCCCTCCCCTCCCCCCCCGCATCAGACGCTGCTCCGCCCGCCCTCCCGCCCCCGGCTCTTCGCCCCGCTCTTCTCCACCCGGCAGCATCACCATCGTTGTCGTCGTTTCTGCCTCTCTCTGCCTCTCTCTCTCTCTCTGTGTCGTCGTGTCGTGCTCCGCCCTTCCTCCGTTTTGCATTTCCGTTGTGCTCGTGCGGCTCTTCATTTTTTGTGTTTTGGTCCAGTGTCGCTGCAGACATGTCTATAACCCTGCATCGCTCCTCCTCCTCGTCCCTCCTCCGCCCTGTGGCCCTGCGCCGCTCGCCGTCTCCCTGTGTTTCTCTCATTTCCCTCACTTCCTCCCTCCTCTCCCTCCACCTGATTCTGTTCCATCGTCATGCTACAGTTGCTCTAGTACCTTCCTGCCCAGATCCAGTCCTGCCCTGCCTGCTGTCTTTTCCGGTGACCGTTTCCTCTCTTCCATAGATCTGTGCTTCTAGATTCGTCTCCATCTCTTCCCTGGCCATGCTATTTTTGAGTATTTGTATGCCTCCTCAGTTCTGAATTTCGTTCTCTACCCTAACTTGTTTTTTGCGGCATACGCTCCTGCATACGACTCTTCTACTTCCTAGGTTCAGGTATGCTTTTTCTTGTCACTTGCGTACAGCAGCAACTAAGGTCGGCTATCTTCTAATGTTTCCGAAGGTGACGACGTCATACCTTTGGATATCTCAACAACACGGGCCAAGCAAGAATGAATTCTTCACTCCCCTTCACTAGCAAATACGTCGACGCGAAAGTCGCTTCTTGTGCGAGCGGAGTGCACTTGATTCTGCTCACTGCAAACATTCAGTCGATGAGATGAAGGTGAAGATGTACTTGGAATGTGAGTGAGAGAACCGGGAAAAATGTGAACATCTTCTCACCAACAGTGGCCTAACTATGGTGAGCATTATCATATGCTCGTGTCGGTGGCTCAAAGTGAAGAATCTGTAGGCAGTTCTCTGTAGACTCATTCATCTTTTAGTTCTCACCAAGTGGGTATAGGAAGGAAGATGAAGTCGGATGTTGCTCTCGACCATGCTGTTTTCCAGCTTACGCCATCTCGAAACAGGTCCAGCTGCCATATCCCATCTGTGTCGTCTGTTCTTGCCAAAAGTCCTCGCCTTTTATTTTATCGTAGAAATCCAGCTCTTGCTTTTCAGAAGGCGGTGACGTAAAAAGAAGAGAGCTGGAGTTCGTGGTGCTGTTCCCGATGGGATTCATTATCCTGAACGTATTCTTAGTCCGTGTTGCTCTAAATGTTCATGCTAGACAGCTACCATTGTAAGTTAGTGGTGTAAGTGTATATTTTACAATCTAGAGGAAAGCCGTCATAAGAGTGTAGAGATGCTCACCCATTTGGAGAAGTCACTTACAGTATTTTGGGCCTGTTCAGGTGCGAGCTCGTGGTAGTCTGTGGAGAGGAGACAGAACGGTTGGCTTCTGGTTTACTAAAACCTTTTCTAGTTCACGTAAAAGCTGCTGAAGACCAATATGCAACTGGAACAAAAGAGATCAAGTTGAAGCCTCCTCCTGGATATGGATACGTTTCGAAGCCCGAGACGTCTGCGTGGTTTACCAAGGGAACCATTGAAAGGTTGCCACACTCAGTACCGTGTCTGAGGATTTGCTTGACCTTGTATGCCTTTGTTCTTGTTATGTGAATGATGTGGACAATGCTGGTATCTTAATCTTGAAGCGTCTCGGGAGTTCTCAAAAGAATAGCAAAGGTTTATGGATCTTATCGGGGATGAGTGGGGTCGAATTTGGAACGAAGAGAGACGCATGTTTACATTCCCTTCCTGCATTACTAGACGCCGTTACTCTTGTATATCGGCCTTATCACTGGGACTGGAAGTTGTCGATCCCAAGGATGGCATGGAAACTGGTTCACTGTGTTGGATCGAGTGCATTGTTCTCACCTGTCGTATGTGGGGGTCAATGTTTAGGTTTGTCCGATTTGTAAGCACTCCGGAAGTGCTTGAGCGCGTTGGCACTGTGGAAGCCGAGCTTGTACAGTTGGAAGGAGCCATTAAAGAGCACACAATTGAAACTACGAAGGTGAGTGTTGTTGGATCGTGGCTTTCATATTTAGAACCGAGGACTGCGCAGATGTTCTCTACATTTCATGGTATCGACGCCATATTGCCCTGAGTTTCACTTACAGTGTGACTGATGGTTTTCCACAGATTGATGCGTCACAATCCAGCGTTGCAGCTGGAGCGCCACCAGCAGGTTACTACTACATCTGTTAGGAACCAGCTAACATTGCGTTTTCATGGCGACGGTGACTTTATGTTTCATTTTCTGACTGGATGTTCCTCCAAGAGTTCATGTTCGTCATTGGCGGAAGTATAATGTTCTCTGCTTAAGTCCCAAGTACAGTCGGATGCGCAATGAGTTCAATTGTGGGCGCTTTGTGTGATTCTTTTCGTTAGATTTGTTAGTATGAAGTAGTTATGAATTGGTACAATCTTATCTTACTTTTAACACAAAACGTAGCCATAACAATTGTGGGATTGCTGACGCAGCTGGCAGCATTCTGTTGACAGCTACCACTGACCAAGCACCCACACCGACTCCAGTAAGCTCTCAACTCTACCTCCAGCATAATGGCACATGTGGCATTTCAGTTTAATTTTGCAATCTCATTGTGCCCAGTAGAGGATATCTACTAAAATTATTCGTATCTCACTTGTTTGTTTATTTTGCAGTCAAGGCGGAATTCCTTAGATGAGACCGAGAACCCTGCTCCTGATGACAATGCCAGGTATGTCAGTCCTGTGCCTAATCGTAGACCCGTAGACCCATATCGACTGGTTCTGTTCTCTGCTAGCATCGCTTCTCTTGTCGTGCCGTGAGTATTTCTCGTGTTAGAAAACCTGTTCGAGTTCATATCAACCAAACAGTGATTTAGAATTTCAGCGAATACTAAAATCTTGACAGCATTGATTCGCATAGCAGGCGCCGCCTGTTGCGAGCCATGGAAGCTCGGAAGATGTTATTGCACAAGGAGCAGAGCATGGCGTTTGCACGGGCAACTGCGGCAGGGTTTGACATGCAGAAAATGGAACATCTACTGGTGTTTGCAGATTGCTTCGGTGCAAATCGCTTGGGGTATGGCTTCTGATATCTTCTCTTTTCAGCTAGAATGTAGCTTTGAGACTAGAACTCTGCAGTGCCTGCAGATTATATCAGTATGCTTGTTGATTGTGAATTCCCAGGACCAGCTAATGGTACAAGTGTCGCGGCAGGGGGGGGGGTTCTAGACGTTATCTGACTACGGATGCCGATCTAGCATTGATTCACTGTTTACTCTATGTTCCTAGGATCTCATCGCTTTTGTTGCTTTCCTTCGTACAGTGACGCTTGCGTTATGTACACAAGCATATTTAAGAAGAGCAAGGAATCAGGACTTTGGGACGAGAATGAGTGGCCTTTATCTGACACAACAAGCCTTCGGAATGTTCCCACAAGCCCTGAGCTCAGACCACGAGAGTCCGACTTGTGGTCAGATATGCATAGCGAGGCAGGTGACTTTAGGTTGGACGAACTCAGAGACGACGTAAGTGTCAGATCCTATACCAACTACTATAGTGAGGACTTGTCACTCCGGGCCTATTCTGGGGGAGAGATTCTTAGAAAGTGGAGTCCTCTCGAGGGTATGTTGAGTCCCAGTAGGACGAGGGACTTTAATGGGGAGCTTTCGCGATCAAGGGGAGGGTCGAAGCAAACAAGTTGGGATGAAGGATCCAGAATTGCTCAGAGCCGAGAGGGAGCATCTAGGCCATATGCCGATGATAGCTTTCTCTACCCCCATGGGAGTTCTCGAAGGTTGCCTTCACTTGGTTCTCAACATCCAGGCATCATATATAGTGGGGATAATACTAATGAATTAGGAACGGATTTAGATAGCACTAATCGCGGCAGTCTGGGTCAACGTCAACGGCGTGCATGGGGTCCTCCTCCTCAGTTCTTAGCCCATCAGATATCTGTTGGTCTCAAGACAAAAAGTGGCCCTCTCTTGCCTGGAAGTGACAGTTATCACATGGCAGTGCAAGGGACCCCTAATACCAGCAACGGTCTAAGTGCCTCCTCACACAGGATTGGGGAAAGCCTTCCCAGCTGGGCTGCTGCTGCAGGCCAATCTGATCAGCCTTGGCACCCTGGCTCAACAGCACCTACTGGGCATGGACTTCCCCGTCTGATGGTGCCTAAATTTCAAGCACATGTGGTTGCAGGGAATGGGCACCTGCAATCAACATTGAGTGCTGAACCTGTGATCAAGCCTCCAGAAGCTAATGGGAATGTTCTTTCCTCTCCAGCAGCTAACTGGCAAGAGCACAAGCGTAGGCAGAGAGTGGAAGGGCAGGAGGCAGTTGGAAGCGCAACCCCTGCATCTGTTGCTGCCAATGGGAACAAGTTGGCAACTGCTAGAGATTTGAAAAGTCGTCCAGGAGCCGGGAGGACTACTGATCGACCCCAAAATAAACATGTGGTTCGAAGGGCCTCGTCACCTAGACGCCGCTCATCTTCTCCAATGCGAAGGGTTCAAGTAGGGCGGAATACTATGCGGCGGTCTGGAGTCATGATAGCTAAGGGTGTGAATTATGCTTCAACCAAGCCAGCTGGTAGCTCACAAATTACTCCGAAGGAGTTGGAACCAAGTGATGAGGAGACTGATGATGCTCCTGGAGAACAGAATGGTTCGCTTCTGCAACAAGGTCAGTATGTTCTCTTCGGAATGCAAGTCCCGGATGAGAGTTCGGAATCTCATATGATTGATAGAAATTCGATCGCTCGCTTTGGGATGTTTGTTTATAATCTTGCGTAGTTGTGAATTTTCATTGGAGATAATCCGTACCACCACGACAATACTGCCCTTTCTTTATTTTCACGTCATTACTCAAAAGGATAAGAGCGATCTAATTTGGAATGATAAAAGAAGGATTTACATGTTGCATACTGATACAGATTGTGCGTGTGTGTTTCTCACCTCCTTGCATGACTAGCAGCGATGCTGTGCTTGGAAATCTTTCAGTGTTTTTTTATCCCTGCATTTCTGTGATCGATGCTGTCCTTACTGAGAACATTTCTAAGATAATCAGCATGAAGGGGTGTGAGGTCTTCCCAGAAAAAATCCATTTGTAAAACTGGCAAATTTGTATACAAGTGTACGATATTGATTTGTGTACAGTCGAATCTTCCTTCATGGGAATTGTAGAGCGGATGGAGTAGTTTACTGGGCTATCTGGTTAATAATTGACTGAGCTCAGCGTTATTATCATGAGATACATGAATATATTTATGAAGTTAATTAAACCGCCTTAACTGTCAAATGGAACTAGTTGTAGATTTGAAATGCATAACAACTTTGCTATTGACGAGGTAGAAAATGCCGTAGAACCTGGACTACGTCGTGAAGTTTTGTGAACATTAACCTATTCTGAAGAACTCTGATTTTCCTACTGTTGCAGTTCATGCTGAAGGTGAGAAACAAGGTTTCAGTAGGAAGGACGGGCTTCAAACGGACTCTGATCAGGATTCTTTTGCGAATCTAGCTCACGAGTCTTTACCTGATCAAAGTCCCAGCCGCGCACCTTCTGAATGGAATAGGTCAGTGGATCATGAAATGGATTATCCCGAAAACGGTAGTGAGCATATGTCGACTGGGCACTCTGGAACTCTACTTTCACCCAAAGAACCTAAAGGACGATTTTATGAGCAGTACCGGGAAAAGAGAGATGCTAAACTGCGGGACGAATCGGAATCAAGAAAGGCTGATAAAAACGCTAAACTGAAGTCTATGCAAGAGGTTTTGGAGTGTCGAAAGGCCGAAATGGCTGCTCGCAAAGGAAGGGGTACAGCAAAAGCGAACTCTGATGGGGAAGTCCGAGTTCTGGCAGAGAAATTACGAAGCCCCAAGTCCGATCTAGCGAAGAGCAAGAAGCTTAAGGTTTCTGCATATATTTGCTCATATTCTTCTATTTCTGACGTACAATTGTGAACGCAACAAGTGTGGAAAGTAGATGGAATAGATGAAAAGGATTGTTACATGTATATATGTTGATTTAGGGTATTTTCCTCGCCGTGAGTTTGGATGTGCCTGCGTTCCTGAATTGACTTGATCTGATCTGATCTGGTGCTTAAAACTAGTTCATCAAGTGCGAAAGGTTTAGAATTTCCAGCATTGATTTTACGTGACGGTGACTGCATTTTGAATCTTTTGAATTTCTTACGAACCTCATGACATCTGCTGCAGGATGATGAAGGAGCCAGACGGCTAGATGAAATCGGGAACCAGAGACGAGAAAGAATAGCAGCCCGAAGTAGCCCTAGTCATTCATCGGCAGGGACGGCTTCTACTGTTTCCACTGCATCAGCACTACGTGTCACCGTAAAGCAACCATATACGCCAACTTCCCAACCAGCAATTATTCCTACTCCAACGGTAACTCCTAAAGCGAAGCCCAAAGCCGCTCGAAGGTTATCGCCTCCAAAAAAACCGTCTGTTGGAACTTCCCGAGGAACTGCGACCTCACCCGCAGCTCCTGCCTCTGCCCCGAAGTTGGTTCGGAGGCTTCAGACTTCACCTCAAACCAAAGAGGTTGAGTCTCCCTTGAGTAGATCGGTGCCTTCCTTGGCAGAACTCCGGAAAGAGAACACGAAGCCCGCGTTAGTACGAAATAGCACTTACAATGAGCGACCCCGCAGTACAGGTAGTAAACTTCCTGGTATGCGTGGTGCTCCAGCCCCTCTAGAACTCAACGGGAGCCTTGTTGGTCCCAGAGGAGCTGCTATCGACGACAAGAAGCGACGTGTTGTTACGAAAAAAACTGGTGCCACAGCAGAAACTGTTGTCCCTGAGGCACCAGTTTCGGGGCCTCTCAAGGTTTCCAAAGTTTCTCCAGCTGAGCTAAGTGCTACAAGCAACCTCAACAAGAAACCTACACCTGCACCAGGTGCAAATGTAGACTCTAAACCTTTTCTACGGAAAGGGAGAGGGATTGGACCAGGAACCAACGTTCGCAAATCTAAAGTAGCTGCTGCTCCCGAGCCTTCTAAAGCTTACGAAGAGGAGGTAGAGAAGCATGTTTCTGACTTAGAACCCAAATTTGTCAAGACAGAAGATGGGGGTCTTGACGAGGAGGATAAGGGAATAACTGTGCGCTCAGATCTTACTGAAGCATCAGAAGCCTCCATTGAGGAGGCAGCTGGTGTCTCGACCACACGACCTAGCGCACCTCCCCAAAGTGTAGCTTTGGTTGTAGATGACGATGATGAGACAATAAGGCCTGAGGAGTGGCAAGAACCTGAACTTGCGGATGCTGTGTGCAGTTCTGAGGATTTTCTTGACTGTAAGAGAGATCAAGAATCCATGCATGCAGATATTTCGCCAGAAAACCTGCACTTATCAACGTTGAGACCTTTCTTGAGTGAGGGACTAGAGAACGATTCTATGGTGAATGCGATTCCCAGCGGCACTGAAACACCCCCGCTAAGATCCTCTCCAATACACTCCATTCCTTTGAGGTCCTTATCGCCCAAAGGCTCTGAAGTACCGGAATTATTCAAATCCCCTCTAGCATCATCTGGTGATGCTGCAACATCGCCTCGGGTTACTTTTTCATCCGTTTCAGACAGTTTTCCTTCTCATGATGTTCCAAGTTCTGAAAGTGCTGGGTCATTGTATGCTGTGAACCCTGCCCCTCTTCCTCCAATTCAAGTGCTTCTTTCTCCCGAAGTCCTGACAAATTCAAGGGTTCGTAAGAAGTGGCTTAGTTCCCAGAAGGTCTCGACCCCGTCTACTGTGAAGGAATCTCCACGAGGTTTGAAAAGGCTATTGAAGTTTGGAATGAAGAAAAAGGATAAGAGCAGCGCTGCTTCGACAACAAGTGACAGTCTCTCGGATATTGAGGATGACTTGGATATTATAAGTGAGCATGGTGGACGGACCGAGGATCTGCCTCATATTGGAGCGAAGAACCTTGGTTCTCGAATGCCTGGAAAGGCTTCTGGTCTAGTAGGACCTCCCGCGATTCCCGAGGATTCTACAACTGAAGACGGAGTTGCTGGAACCCCCTTAGTTTCAAGTAAGCAATTTCGTTTACCACTTCTGCAGGTGCTTCGCTCTGAATGTAAGGTAGTGAAATAGATGTTTGCGCACCGCTTGTACTTGTGTACATGCAAAGAATTTCAGATCTTCGATTCATACGTCTGGTCAAAAATCCTCTAACGTAGTGTATTGATTGTGCAGTACCTTTTGTTAGAAATTCAGTACCCACAGCACCAGCACATTATAAGACGCGGGATGAACATGTTGCCGGAAGTGGCCTCTTGAAAGGTCCCGCTCTTGATCGACGCTCTCGCTCTGTTTCTCTATTTGCCTCGGAGCATTTTTTTGATATGGCATCGGCTAGTAGAATGGTTGGGTGGGATATGTTCCACTGTATGGGGGATGAACGAATGTAATGCATGCCGCAATTTGTGATGTCCAATGCAGTTATTGGTTTACGTTCTAGATTTGTACACTTGCCAGCGCTATTGGAGGAAACTCCTAAACGTGATTAATAGAGGTGTCCTCTGCGAATGTTGTTGGGTTGCTGATCAGTTACTCTCTGTTGGTACAGCACCCCGATCGTTCTTCTCGTTGTCATCTTTTCGGAGCAAAGTGAAGCAGTAAGAGGAGACGCCGAAGCTTTACTTATCTTGGCGAGCGGGCCACGTTGTAGCATAAAAATGAGAGCCTTATGTTAATGTATTTCTTGGAGGTTCTGCCTGGCAGTGACTTTCAAGGATCTCTCTGACCAGCAGGTCGTTACCGAGTCCACCAAGTATATTTAGAAAGTTAACTCTCGCTGGAGTTCGTTGGTGCGCTGTTGCTCAAGCGGATACTGGATTGTTCCAGGATATTAGGACGTTGCTGCAGTCCTCCAAGAAGTTCCGCAACCACATTCGCAATTGCATTGCGAGGTCAATCTGCACTAATGCATGAATTGCGCATGTGGTTTTTTTAGAGTGTGTTAACTTAATTTTGTGTAGAAATTGATACCAGCTCTTGGTTGCTGGGTTTTACATGGAATGTAAAGCATGACTCTCAGCTTCTTGTGGCAAGGCTCTCTATCAGTCTGCCCGTTGCATCAAATTGATGATTATAGTAAAATTTCATGCCCCTATTAGGGACTTGAGAATCATTGTTAACCTTTTTTGAACTATTGGAAGCTAGCAGAGCTTATTTCCAATCATGCAAACCTGGTCAAAGTGCCGTATTGCATGTATCGCCTTGTCAGTAAGAAATAGAGGAACTTCGAAGAAAATTTAAGGAGGCCCCTTCACATCCATTCAATGGTCAAGTACCCACCCTGTCTACATCCATAAGTTAGGTTTGCATAATAAAATTATGAAAATTGGCCAAGTGGACTGTGTTAGTATATTTCAAAAATACATAATTTCAGCAAGCGAAATAAAATAGAATAAACATATAGATTCATGATTCATTTGCTATATTAGACCTCTATAATATAAAAATACATACAATTCAAATATGCAAGAATAATTGAGCATACTTTCAAAAATAAATCAAACACATATCCACCAATTTTGTCATAGTATCAAATCTACCCCTAGGTTTGATAAGTTATCACAAAATCTCCGATTTTAGGTTGAAATGGATCCGAGCAGCGTATCGCGCGGTCCTTTTTTTGCTCATTTTGGCCGTTTTTGCAGTTATCTCTCAAGAATTGAGCCGCGACGCGCATTCCCTGCCGCGGTCCTCGCTGCCCCCACCATACTCACACCCTCATCGTGACCTTCACTGCCACCTCTGCATCGAGGATCACTGCAGCCAGCACGGTGGTGGTAGATCCTACCGAATGTCCATATCGAGGATCTACCGTCACTGCATCAAGGATCCACCACCATGGACCGAGGACAGACCTAAACCTGATTGATACATCACTCCATGATGGATCTACCACCATGCTTTCGAGCCTTCTACAAGAGGCAACTGCAAAAATGAATGCGAGCCTCACCGCTACTGATTATGGCAGGTAGAAACTTAAAAAGTGCTCGCCAACAACATGCCACCACCTCTACGCCTCACCGCGGTGAGGTGCTCGGGGTTATGATAATTTTCGAGTTGTGGCTCGAGCTTTCGATCTTCTTCCTATAGATTTAGGAGCTTCTCGTCCTCCACAGTCATCAGCGCCTCCTCCTCCTCTCAACTTCTTCGCGTTTCTTGATAGGTTCTTCTCCTCACCCGTCTGCCACAGCTCGCATGACTGCCAGAGTTTTATCCTATGTGTTGTTAATTGTGCTCTTAGTCGCTCAACAAGCTCCTCAGTGGTGTTTGAGGGAACCAACTACTAAATGGTTCGATTAGTCTCTCGCCCCTATACCCAAGTCACAGAAGATCACGGTCGGGCAATAGTGAGGAGGTGGTGTGGGTGGGGGGGGGGGGGGTGAAGCATGTAAGCTGCGGTCAAAGGTCCACGACAAGCGGTTCTTCACAGATGGGTGAACCGCCGAGGCACTTGACCAATCGGTAGAACATTCTCAAAAATTGTTTTCTGTAGATTTTCTTTGTAACGTGCTTCGCAGGAAGTTGTTTCGGTTTGTAGAGTATCCGAGGATGTGGTCTTGCTCTTTTGGTTTTCTTCGAATTTCGTGAGGAGGAAAATCGAGCATGATCAGTAGTAATACAAGTGTCACGATCAGTAGTAAGCCGGACATAATGAACAGTCGCTCTTCCTTATTTTGGGGTGCTGCTAATCCGACCATGATCAATAATTGCTCCTCTTGATCTGCAAGGGATGCCGAGAGCACACTTGACACCTCAAGACGTAGAGAACTTGGACATGATGTACGGGTTAAGTAAGTGGATCTTTTAAGTTATTCCACATTAATTTGTAGAATTTGACGTTTCATTATTGATGGCAATAATTCATATCCATTAATCATGACTTTGTAATCCAGTTGATTAGGTACTTCTTGGATTAATTTTCTAATTTGAGTAGTATGTTGTAGAGTGAAACAAGGAAAAACACTATTTTGCAAGAACCATATGTCGAGAAATTTTTGAAGAGGAATTACATTTCTAAATGACATTTTTTTTACTGTGTATTATATTTTTAGTAGTATTAACAAATTAAAGGAAGTGATTCATGTTGAATACTTGGGAAATAAATAAATCTTACATGCATACTACATGAATGCATGTATGTTTAAATAAGTGATTCATGTTGAATTTGACATTTCATTATTGATGACTTCAAATATTGCATGTGATATGTAGCTTACATTATCAGATATAGGGGTAGATTTGATATTATGACAAAATAGAGGGGTATGCATGTATTTTATATCAAGAATATAGGGATATTCTTTATATTTCAGAAAATTTCAGGGATAATTTTGATATTTGGTTTAAAATATTTTCTCATTACAATAGATTTTTAAATATAATTTATTTTATTTTTAGTTTTATTTAGATTTGATTTCATTGGAACTTTTTGTATATTATACATGTAATTATACAAATAAATTACAATTACTTTTATAAGAAGAAGATATATAATTATTTATACATATAAAATAATGAAGTAGTAAAATATATTATTACTTATAAATGTCAAATTTAATTAAAAATATAAAACAATGTAATTTATTTCTAAACATAGTAATTTAATAAGAAGTATACATTGAAAACAATACAAGTTTAATAAGTAATTTACAACTGTAAAAATATCTTAGATACTGAATTTAGGGGAATAGGCTTGACAAATGCTGATATATATAAAATAGGCCAAAAAAATTTTGACTTCCAAAATAGTCCTCATGTTTACATCTATCAAGTCATTATACATTTAAAAACACTTCAGATACACATAAACATTTTATGCTTTAAAAATATACTTAGTACATTTTGAATTTGCAAATTATGAGGTCTATTTCTAAAATTAAAAAATTTGTTTCACCTATTTTGATATATCACTATTTGTCAGGCCTATTTTCAGTATTTTCCTTTGAATTTATTGCAATGAAAAAAAGAGTACATATTCATATATATGAATTGGAAGACAAATATTAGTAAATAAGCTTTACTGTGGGGATGTAAAGAAAGAAAAAATGAAGAAATATGAGTAAAAAAGTGCTAAAAAATTACTTCAAATATTAAAACAAGTTTTGATTAACTTTCTCAAGGCAAGAGCACATTATTGATTCTTGAGCAAATGAATGCTCCTTCACATATCTTCTGTCATTATCTTCAAAGACCATATCCAGAATTGTTATTTACTTCTGCCGCTGCTGCAACTTCTACAACTACAACGACGCTAGATCTCTAATCTACTACCACAAATACCAATCCTCTGTTCCATCTCCTTAAGTTCAACGCCACTAACGGGTCATCATGCTTCCCCACACGCAAAGCACGAACAGTCCAAAACGGATCAGTAGCTGATGTCTGCACTTCCCCTTCTTGGAGCTTGAAAGTCCAAGTTGGGTTACATCGAAGCCTCGGATCAAGAACTCCAAAACAACAGCGGATCCAACTGAGAAAAACCATCCAGGGCCATGACAATGTGCAGTCATAGCAGTGGCTAGCGCGGACAGTAACATATTTGTAATGTAGACAACAATCATCGAGCAAAATCATAACATTCAATAGTTCCTCCAACGGACTAGAAAATGAAAGCACCGGATTCATGTCTAACCCCCTGAATGAGGTTTCGCTTAGTAGCACATAACAAATTGTACTAGGAATCAATATCTTAGACACAAACCAGATGGGTCAACACCTAAGCAAACCCTAGAATTATCCTGTAAAAAAACAAATGCTGCTAAATAAGAGATACTGGGTTACAACTTCCAACTCTCACAAATTCCAATTGCTTGATGTTATTCTGATCAAACTATCTTCATTAGGCTGCTGCATATATCTTGAAAGCCTGAACTACCGTAAAAGGCTCCCATAAGGTGGAAGACAGTACCGACATGCTTCATGCTATTTCACGAACGTACCAGAAGTTTTCAATTGAAAGCTATATACAAACATCTGAATGCTATATAAACATAATGGGAGCATCATCTCCACCAAGCCTGTACATTGATGCTCGGGAAGCCCCTACTCGCCAAGAGATTCCACTTTCCCAAATAAATCATGTAGTGCGCTGTACAGAGGTCCAGCTGCCCTAGGCCTTGAAACTGAGCCTAACAAAATATCTGATGCTGTAAGATAAGGATCGCCATAAAAATTTGCATTGGTCGCAGTGCGAGTTGCCACCAAATTATACTCTAGTGAGATACCAACGAATGCACCTGTTGAAGAAATCAACAACCATATATCATATATAAGTACAGGTACACATCTTCAAGGCAACTTAAAGTATGTAAAAGTCGAATGCAGCAAGACACATGAACCAACTACAGTCTCACCTTTACTGCAGCTGTATGTATAGCAAGTAGCTGCACCTCGATCCCCTGCACGAATATCTGCCTCGGCAACCCTACCAACAGGCCCGGCAGCCGCACTAACACCAGCACCCATAGAAAAATGGACTCGACTGCAGAAAGTTTTCACGTCTTTCATTGTTCGGAGTACAATAATAAAGTCGGTGAGCTCCCCTCCAGCCTATGCACATCGTTAAAGTGGTTTATTTAGGCAAATAGAGAGGGGGAAAATGATAAGGAAGAATCATAGTTATAAAATTCCACGAAATAATACGAGCAATTGTATTTCTTTAGAGCTAACCCTAACAACCCTCACATAGAGATAAGCTTTGAACGTGGTCCAAGAAGGCGATCAATAGCACCAAAGTATAAATGAAATGATCATGAATTTCACCTGAGGACCCCATCCCAGTCCGCACGAGGCCATCGCCGACGGTGCAGACCAGGAGCCATCCGGCTTTCGAGCAATTATCAGCCCAGTGCCAAGCTTGTACGTAACCATCATTCCAGCTTTCAAGACAGTTAGAATAGCTAGGCCTCTTGCTCCCTTTAAGACTGCATCTGGTATTGACCTCTCTGGTTTCAATTTGCCGATCTGTGCAGACAAATGCAAGTCTGCTTAAACCACCGAAACATCCTTCAAGCACGAAAATATTTGGGGCACACATTTATAAAGATATCCATCTGAAGTACTACAATAAGTACCTTGTAGTAGGCCCGCACAGTGTTTGTTGCCTTGTAAATCTCCTGCTCCATTGATAAACCGACAGGGCTATTAAGCCACCCTCTCATACAGGTCGAGTCAGTCACATCATGAGTCGCCACCTGTAAATTTAGCAAACATTGAGTCGGTAAAATGTACCATGACAAGAACTTCAAGAAAAATACGTAATTCCTTTCCACAATCTGATGTCTTCAAGGGAACCTGATAGCCAGATCCTCAAATCATGCAACGAAAAAATCGCAGCGAGACCAGACCTGAGCAGCATTGCTAACTCGATCAGCTAGGGTTCGTTGAATTGGTTCGAGCCTCTCGAAACATGTGTCACACGTTCTCTGTGGATCTCGCTCCCGGAACTTGACTGGCAACAAAGACCTTCCGGAAGAGCAACGCCTGCAGAACAAGCCCCCGCAAAATCGGCAATGATGACGGCCCACGGTAACTGGACGGAAGTTGGCACCACATTGCATGCACGCATACGAAGAGCTGTCCGGCATCCACTGCGGCGGCTCCGCTTCCAGAAGAGCTCTCAATGAACGAACGTCATCTCCATTAGACCCATGAAGAAGAGGTGGGGCACTAGGTACATGACCTTGATTCCTCCAGGAATTGCCAGAATCTGATCTCTCAAGTCCTATGTTCATGCCAGAATGATTTTGACCCTCGTAAGGCCAATCGGAGGAATTATCATCCTCACCACGTACCCAGCCACCAATTCCGGCGACCATGGACAGAGCCCCCCTCAAGACGTTCCAAACGTTTACATTGGGGGTAGTATTGGGCCCAGCCCACCTTTCCTCGTATTCACTACTACAGTAACCTTGTTCAAAGTTGTTGGTGCTACCGGCGGAGGCATGCACTCGCTCCTTGGCAGATGAAACAGGAATCCATGGTCCTGTTTCCTCTTGCCATGGCGGGTCCCCCTGATAATTTGCATCCCATGTTTGACCGTCGTGAGGGTGGTTGTAGGACACCGCAAGACGCTCCGATTCAGCAGCCTTGAATTGCGAAGGCGATGCAACAGCGGCTGCTTGCATCCGATCAATGGCATCTCTCAAGTCTAAATTTAGACATAAATTGACGTCAGCCTCGAAGGGCGTTCGACAAAGAGGGCAGAGGGGCATAGCGGAGTGCATCTGCACCTGCAGCAGGAGAGGAAGACACAAAAAGAGAATGACCAAAATCATTATCAGCAACAGCACCAGCAGGCACTACCACCATCACCACCACCAGCATAGCACTACCATCGTCATAACAAGCGTCAACATCAACACCGCCAGCACCATCACAGCGGCAAGGGGAGGCAAAAGCAACCGAGCAGGATCAGGGGAGAGAAAACCCTAGATTGGGAATGTGAAGAACCTGTTGGAGGCAGGCGAGGCAGCCGTTGTGGCCGCAGGGGAGGGAAGCAGGACCACCATAGGTGCCGAGGACTTCCATACACATAGAACAGGTGGGGACTTCATCTTGCAGAGGTTGCGAGTGGGGTCGTTGGTACGAAAGCAGCATGTCGGTGGGGGTGCGCGTGTGAGGAGGGGTATCCATCCAACAGATCAGTGCAGAAAATTCACCCAGAGGAGAGGCAGAGGAGAGGGGCTAAGAAGAGGAGGAAGGGAAAGGACGCGCGAGGCGATACACGAGATTCATCGCAAGAAAACAGCAGAAAAAGAACACAAAATAGAAAGAGAAGGAGAAGGAAGATGAGGAGAGCAAATAGAAGTGAAGAAGAGCCAGAGAGGAAGGGAGGAAGAGGAAGGGGACGCAAAGCAGAGCAATGAAGCAATTAAGAAATAAAGGAGCAATTGCTCGTCAAGGCAAAGGCAAAGGCATAGCGGGCGGGCAATCGCGCCGGAGGAGGAGGAGGAACAGGTAAGGTATGGTGCACGAGACACTAGCGTAGCGTAGCGCACGCACGCATTGCGATCGATCGCAACCCCCCCATACCCTCCCTTCAAACCCCCCTCCCCACACCCAGTCCTCAATCCTTCCTTTCGATCAGACCCTGCCTTGACCCAAGCATCAATCCTCCTCTCTGGTCTGATCGCCCCAGCCTTCAACCAATCTCTCGTTACCAGTTCGCAGATGGTGATGTCACAATCCCAACATTTTAACGTCCATCTTTCTTGTATGTAACAATAGTCTCAAATTTGTACTCTTGTGAAAATCCTGCTTTCTTGAAACCATAGTGCTATCAACTTTATGATAAAAACTGAAATTATAAGACATTATCATGCACCTAAATGATGAAACTTATTGGACTTTCTTGGACACCATCAACAATTCACTTTAAAAAGTGAAAATTAAACAGTAATTTAAATATTAAATTCCAGATTATTTATTATTATTTTTAATTGTAAAAAATATTTTGGATTTTCCTCCTATTTCTTCTCTTAAGAAGATATACTTGTTAAATATTTCAATTACAAATGCTAGTTAAATATTTAACTGACATTGGAGTTCTTTGCTTTGTTTTAGAAGTAATATATTATATTTAGTAATTGATGTGTAATAAAGTATAATATAGTTTGGATAGAAATATGGATAGAGAAACAAAATTGTATATATATATATATATATATATATATATCTTACTTTATTTTAGAAGATTCTTTGTTTTGATCTTAAATATTAAACATAAATTTTAGTCTATAAATATATTTTGATAAGAAAAATTATTTTATTAAGTCCATAATATCTAAAATAAAATGATATAGTAATATTATGTGTAGATTCAACTTGTAATAAAACAACATGTAATTGATAGAAAAAGAAAATAATAAAAAACAAAAAACAAAAATAGTATTGGTAAATATAGCCTTAAAATAGATTTTTCTTGTCCTTGAGATTTATTAATTGATATGTAAAAAATAATCTTTAATAGAAATTGTGCTTGTTGTAATTTATTTTTGTTTTTTTTTTTTTCAAAATTTAAGAAATTTAACTTAATTGGTAAAATAAAGACCTATATATAAAGTTGGGCTCCAATTATAATTTCAATATTAATTATATTTGGTATAAAATCTTTTACAATTAGATATATTATATTGTGTAAACATGTGCCAAATTCCATAACATCATGATAAAACATCCATTCATAGAAAAAATATTTAGAAACTCAATTAGATGGATGATATAATTACTTTCATTATAAACTTAATTTGAATCTATAGAAAAAAAAAAATTGCTCCTTTATTGAGAAAAAAATTACAAAACAAGAAGATTCAACTCATCAATGCATATATTAGTAGCAAATAAAATTACACAATTTTTGATATATTGTTTATTTTTTATATAATTAATGATATTTCCATAGATTTTTTTTTCTTAATTAATTTACTAATCTATGCATATCAACTTCATTAAGGATTTTAACTACATTTTTAAAATTTTGAACATAAATAGTCTTTATTCTATTATCAATGCTAAACATACATTATACAAAGTTTCTATTGTCATATCCTTTTAGTATTATTAGCTTGGTACAATCTCATGTTGATTGTGATAATCATTTTTTTTGTATAAATAGCCATAAACAAGAGTAATTTAAATTTGTAATCACAACTTTTATTTTTGTTCTACAACAAAGAATCAACAAAAAATAAAAAAAATGTTTTGACCTCAACAAATAATTTTCCACTAATTTTTCCTTATTAAATACTTATAATATCAAATAACAACCTTTTACAACTTTAAACATTGCCTTCTTAGTTAATGGTGCTCCATGTCTAATAAATATATCTTAGCAACTTTAAGTAATCCTTCTTATTTTGAGTTTGTATTCAAAAAGTTTATTTTTTTATATAGACCAAAAAAAACCATGAAAGTGAAATGAGTTGTTTTTCCACCAAAAAGTAATAAAGATGCAATTTTAAAAGAAGAGACTCTAATAAAAAGTTATCTTTTATTTAAAATCTAGTCATAATATATTATTAGATATTTTAAGTTGATGGTTGAGTATAAAAGATGTTCTTACCGCTCTTAAGTATAATTTGCAATCAAAATCTTTGGCCATAGCTGTAATATTTGCATCTTACGAAATTCTAATGTCTATAAGATTTTTAAAAGTTAAAAATTACTTTTTAATTTTTAACTTTTAAAAATCTTTTAGACATTAGATTATTATTTGAGTAATTTAAAAGTTAAAATTTATTGAAGTGGATAACCTATCATATTTTAAATATATTTTTTAAAAGAAATATTTACTATTCTTAATTTATAGTAAATCTTAAATTACAATTTATATACATGCATATTTAGATAAATATAAGTATACATATGTAGGTGTAAATGTATATATCTATATATATATATATTTTATATAAAAATATATAAATATAAATATATATAGAAAAATATTACATAGATCCAATTTTTTTACTTAATTGATCCATCCATCCTAACTATCATGAAAAATATACATTTAAAGTGATATATATATATATATATAATTTAAATATATACAAAATTATTATACTAATAATTTAATAAAGTAATAGATTTAATTTAATTTAAATTAAAAATCATACTTTTCATTAATATATATTTATTTTTATATTTTATAATGTAAAATTAAATAAATACTAAAAAATAAAAAATAACAAACTTAACAACACAAACATATAAAAGCATTAAAATATTTTAGTATAATACTTAAAATTTTATTTCAAGTCAAAATAATAAATAAGTAATTACTAATATTAACAAAAATGATTAATACAAAGTATAAGAAAGAATTGGGAATAGATTATGTTTACAAGAGCCAAGTGGAGACGTTTATTGATTATTTTTTAGAAGTTTATACAAAGAAAATAGAAGATTGGAAAAATTTGAGATTTGGTCTTATGAAAATTGATTGGATATTTAAATAAACGAAAACAAAAAAGAAGACAGAAATGATCCTTAATGCTATGATATCGCCATAATCTTATAGTTTGTTTCTAAGGTTTGTTATTACTTGTTGAAATAAGACTGAGATGACTTAGAACTTGCTATAAAAAAAAAATTGACATTAAGAAATGTTGATACGTGAGTTGAAATAAACACACTAACTAATAGTTGTACTAGTAGTCGTTGTACAATAAGTAATTTGTTATGCTTTAATGTGTGCCTATCAGAGGATGTAAAATACTTTTTTGTCACCACTCAAACTAATCAATACGTTTGGTACACCCCTTTGTGTAAAAGGAGAAAGAAAGAAAATAAAGACAAACAAATAAACATCAGTTCTACCTTATCTGAACATAGGATTTGCGATACATAGGCTTGTAATGTCTATTGCGACATTAGAACCAGTAAAAAGATTTTAGATGCTTACTAGTTTACATATAACTTTCAAACTACCAAATGTCAAGTAGCAGATGTAATGTGTGAAGACGATAACTGGGGCCAAAGAGATGATGCTGATCAGGCAACACTGCCATTGAATCATTAGTATTGAGAACAACTTGTCCAGGATGCGTGAACACAAAAAGGGGAGTCCAGCAGGCGGTGGATTACATTCCCACAAGGAGAGAATGAATTGTCGTCAAATTCTGTGAAGAGATCAAATGTCAGGTTCAGAGGCAGACATCAAACAGAGTTGAAGGTGTGTGGGTGTTGGTGTCTGAAACATCGTCCTCTTCAGCAAATGCTTGGGGTTCGTAACGTCGGGCTGCTGCCTCACTGTATGAGAGTTTGGAGGTTATTCGCAGGGTATCTCCAATGTCCTCCGCAGGTTCAATGGGTAGTGGAGGTCCAGGCAACACAAAAATTACTCCCACAAGGGTAGCCAAGCAGATGGCGAGTCCCACCATTGTGACCTTCATTCTAAATAATGCAGGCTTAACCTGCAGACATGTACACATCGATTACCAGAAGTAACACAACTCTAGTTTCAGTATGCAGCACATCTGAAATTCTAAACTATGTACCTTGACAGGGAGAGCATAAATAAAAACAACTGCAACGTGGACACTAGTTCAAGCCAGTTGACACCTAAAAGCGTCCAATGCCATTGGCACTTTCATGGCAGAGTACCATGCATGAACAAGTATTCCATAATACCACGATCGAGTACAGTGTGTCCTAAGAAAGTAGTGATTGATTTCATAAATGAAACGACAGTAGTTGCATCCTGACCAACTCTAACCTTGAAGGAGCCCAGTAACCGGTCCCGAGCCAACACTTCTGCAGGTTTAACCCATACCTACACACACAAGTGAATAATGGCAGCATCAGAACAGAAATCGTATTGTTAAAATGTGCAAATGTGCCAATCCGTGTAAAATAGAACACAGCTACTTTAAATAAACACACGCAACATTGCAATTCTTTATCAATTTCCTTGAAAAATGTATGCAAGTCGTGTAGGAGCACTCACCCGACCATCATACCATCCAGTCTCTTCATCTACAAGTCAAGTTATATCACATCGAAATAAAGTTAGTAGGTGGGCAATACTTGTCGCTCAGATGATTAATTCGTTGAGACACTGAATCAAAATCATTGATTTCTCAAAATATGCACAAAATAGCAATACGATGACAAGGACAGGCAATAGAATGAAGGGAGAAGTGCACATTCTACTGTTGCGCTTAGGAGGCGATTGCCGATGTAGGCCCAACCAAGATAAAGGCGAAGGGTCACTACGGTGGCAGCTATTACTCCGCCACAAGAAGCTCCCAATACGCACTTCAAAAACTCCTGCTGAGCGTTGATACTCAGAGAAGCGACAGGGTAGCCAACTAGAGCAGAAATGCCGGCTATAACAGCTGAAAGTCGTATTGTAAAGGATAGGATGTCATCAGTTGCCCATGCAAATAGCCCTGTCTCGTTCAGCATCTGGTACTCATTCACAGGTTGCTGCTCCCATGGAACAGGGCAGTCTACAGTACTCCCGTCCCTTGCGAACAATGGGTCATATCTGCAACTCACAATTTTCATGTAAATGAGCACTACGTGATTATGCAAATGTAACCCTGAACCACAAAAAACTTCATCGTGCAACGTGAGTTGAAGCGAAGAGACTAACATCGACTGGTTGCACATACCTTGGAGCTTTGTCTCCAGAGTTTCCACCTTTTTTCGCTTTCACAAGTTGAGGACTTCTCTGACTTGTAAGTACATCTTTTACTGGGCCTGACACCCTAATTCTTCCTAAAGGCTCAAAAAGTCCTGACGTAAGCTTCAGGGTAAAAAGCGAGGAATAAGCCGTGCTTGCATTCCGGTTCCCGAGCTGAGCAGTCGCCATGTCCAGAAATTATACTGCAAACAGAAAATTTTCACTCTCAGCTGCGGAAGTATTTGGGAAAAGTATGCAGGAATAAATAAATTGAGACATGATTACGTCTAAGTACTCGATTTACGAAGAAATCTGTACTGAAGCCGGGAATATGATCCAGAAGCAATCACTGCAATTCTATTTCGAAATGCCTATTCGTCAAAATAATCTGGTGAATAATTGAACACTTGCTTCAGATTTTCAGCTCTCTCTCTCTCTCTCTCTCTCTCTCTCTCATAACAGCCAGTACGGCGAATCAAGCCTACAGAAGACAGGCACAGCACACCGTCCTTTAAAAAGAAATAAAACTGTGAAAATACAAATCAACTCACATATTTCAATTTCAAAACCAAACCAAACCAAACTGCTAGGATTCGAACCAGAATTCCCACAAAAATCCAAACATCTTTGGCAAAAGAAACTACCAGAGACTCCACAAAATTTGACGTTACAAACTTCCGTCCTCCCAACCTGTAACAGAGCAGTTCTAAATTCAACAAAACCGTCACGAACCTCGTCACAAAATTATCTCCATCTTCAGTGAATTGGTAAGGTCATGGAGGAGTCATGACTTGATCAATGAAAATCCAACTCAACTCACCAACAACCTCATGAGCTGCTTACCCCCAAGTTTATAATACTCAAAGCAGCATTCAAATCACCTCTGAACGGAATGTTCGGCGTCGCCAGCGGCTTCAAATTCCCAATGATACAGTATCCAGGTGAGCAAATTTCTGAGAGTACCAGAAATCGGCACGAATCGGAACTAGGAGATCTCCGGAAGCGGGCAGAAGTTTGCCAAAAGAGAAAAGCTATGGGTATGGTGGAGCACTGGAGTCCAGACAGAGTGAAACACTCCGCGCACAAACCCGGTTGGTGGGTACAACGATAAAGGAAAGGATATCAATATCAACCACTTTTGAACTCGTGGCGGTACCAAGTCCCCGACCCGCGAACACAAGATGGAATCGATAGCGGGTGTAACATGAATGCTGCATTTCACACGTTCCCCTAGATTTTTGGTGTTGCAGCGACGATGATGCACAAGGAGTCACAAAATTAACTAGAGGTGTCGTGAATTAAGGGGCGAGGAAATGAATTGCCTGTCGCAGGTGATGAGCCTTGTACCGCATGGTGGTCAATCTGAGGTGCTCTGTAACCCAATTCGTGGGCGAGTTTTCGCTCACCGTAATGGAGAACTTGCGAGGTCATCAGGAATTTCGAAATATGGTTGCAGGATGCGGCGGATGGAATTTCATTTGGAGATTGGTCGGAAATGGGATGGGCCGGCGGGTCGCTGGGAACATCATTGCTGTGCATGTGATTGGAGAGCTCTGCATGCACCGGGACGTGATTCAGATAGACATTTTGTTAAGAAGAATCCTGTGCGGTGCGCGCAAGTCGTTCTGACCGATTCGGAGTCTACAACGAGCGAGTGCCTGGCAAGGTAAATCACAAACTAAATCTTTGCTGCTCTATTGAAGTGTTAAGATTCGGCATTTTTAATTCTTTTTTTTGTTGCTCCAGCGCTATGAATGTGAGGGGAAACCCTACAATCAGAAATTGGGTCGTGTTCAGCCACATTCTAAATTCTGCATGCTGAATCATCTGTTCTACGCTTTGACTACGTCCTCCTTCATTCAGCAGTTCAGAGAGAGGTTTGTTCCAGATTGCGGGGCTCATCGGGGCGGCCACGCTTGTAAGCAAGGTGATAGGGTTAGCACGGGAAGCAGCGCTTGCAGCTGTTTACGGAGTGGGTCCAGTGATGAATGCATTCAATTATGCATCAATAGTGCCGGGTTTTTTCCTGACGATGCTCGGAGGAATCAATGGACCCTTTCACTCTGCTATGACTGCCGCTCTCAGTAAGCGCCGGAAGGAGGATGGGCAGAAGCTTCTCACTAGCGTATCATTGCTCTCTGGGTTGGCGTGTACTGGCTTCAGTATATTGATCTTCTTAAACGCTGGCCTTCTTATTGATACACTAGCCCCCGGCCTGTTGGTGGCAGCTGACGGAATTCTCACAAGGAGAATTGCCATTATACAGGTGCTTCCGCTTTCCTAGTACCATTATCAATCTTATACCACATTTTGCAGACCCACTGGTAGAAAGAAGCACTTCTTTCGTGTCAGCAAACAATTGAAGGGATTCTATTGTGTCAAACTACTCTTTGTTGCATCTCATGTATGTCTGTGCACGTGATAATTATTGTTGTGGTGATGTTGATGCGCATGGACATGATCATTTCCAGCTAAAAATGATGGCTCCATGCGCATTGCTTGCAGCCCTAATTGGATTAGGTTTTGGCACCTTGAGTGCGAATGGCATATTTGGGATTCCATCGCTGAGTCCAGCCTTGTCAAGTATCTCCATCCTCGCTGCAGTCGCTCTCCATGTTTCAATTTTCAGTCATTTAAATGCCACGCCTGCACAACAAGCTCTAGCTGGCGGCATTAGCTTGGCGATCGGGTCCACATGTGGCGCCTTCCTACAGTGGGGGGTGCAAGTCTTTGCCCAGCAAAAAGTAGGTATTCATGGATTACATCTCTCCTGGATCAACCCTTTCAAAGAAACGGGGATTTATGAAGTTCTGGCAGTTATGGTACCTGCTGCACTAAATTCTGGGATGACGCAAGTAGCAACATTCACGGATCTTCACTTTGCCTCTTATATACCTGGTGCAGCTGCGGCACTTGGGTATGCTAACCTGTTAGTTATGGCACCGTTAGGGATCCTCTCCAGCCCAGTTCTTCTTTCTCTACTCCCTATCTACTCCCGGCTCACTCGCGATGAGCAGAGACCAGCCCTGAGAGACTGTGTACAACAAGGACTCTTGCTATCGATGGCACTTACGTTGTCCCTGACAGCTGTCATGATTCCTTTAGCGCGGCCCACAGTTCGATTTGCGTTTCAGAGAAGGACGTTTGATGCTTCAGCCACCAGCATGGTGTCATCGCTCCTCACTTGCTATGTTTCAGGTGCTACAATTGTCATCAGTTTGCAGATTAACTCTTTGTCACAGTTAGGAGAAACTTGTGTCAGCTACATTGGCGTCATTTGCATGTCCTTGCGCTGTAGTGACACCTTGCTTGGGTTTGTCTCAGGGTCGACGTTTTACTTAATGAGGGATGTGCTAGTTCAAGTTTTCTATGCCTTGGGTGACGGACGCACACCCCTTTACATCACCTTGGCTGGTGTCGTTGCCAACGGCATTTTCGACTGGCTTCTGGTTCGTTGCTCAGGTTTCGGAGCTGCTGGATTGGTTATAGCTACTATGACCGTAAATTTTGCCTCTGCAGGATTGCTTCTTTCCATACTTTCAAAGAGGCTTGAGGGATTCCGAATGGCGTGGCACCCGCCACTACTAGTGCTAATGGGTTGCGGTATCTATACAGCCGTTGTGACGGAAGCTGCATACGACCAGATCTTTCTGCTCCTGTCTTCATTCATCAACTCTGGGATGTCGAATTTCTTGGCTCTTGGTTTGGCGACAAGTTTTGGATTTGCGTCATTCTTTGCGCCACTTTTGCTTTTTAGATCCTCTGAAATTTCCTGGGCGATGCAACTTCTTCAAATGAAATCGAAAACTTGACATCACTTCATCCTTCCCGTGACCCCAATGACAGATGCGGTGTCATGACATGTTAGTGCAGGTCACATATTGGAACCTATTAGTCCTACATCACGTTTTTGTGGCAAAGGATGGGATTGAGATTTTAACGTGGAAAAGGTTATGCTGTCAGTTCTCCCACAGTTCAGGTGCATGCAGAACTCTTTCTTTGTGAATTGCCTCTGTTCTCTGTGTAGTCTTCTACTTTTGTAGAGCTATCTTAGACCATTTTGACACGTTATTTGTCACCTGCAGGAGCAGTCTCTGAAGACCTCACTGCACACTGAGATCTGGGAGCCTGCCAGAGTTCAGAGCAACGCATGAGATTGGGTCAGTAATCAGATTGTCTTGTTTTGACATGCTAAAAGTATTCAACTCATCGTCAAGGTTGTGACTTCTAAGCCCTCTGGTTTACGTGGCATGTGTAAAGTTTTCAGATGGTCGAGAAAAGTTAAAAGAGCAACATTAGAGGGAATATGACACGCTCGAAATTGACGTGATTGATAGTTTGTTCATAGTGACTAATGGGTTTTTGACAATGGACTGATGAAGTTTGATCGGAAGAATGGCCATTTCTGCTGCTTATGTTTGGTGGTATCAAATTTTGCATTACGAAACATGTCAAATGTGTCAAAAGTATCAAAGGTATCTCTCGGGTTATGAAGGTTTTAAATATTTGAAATTTAAAAGAAGAATAGTTTTTTTCCTGAAGCAACATTTTTTTTAATTGAACTTTCGAAATATGCAACCTTTTCTGAGGCTGAAGACCTTGGTATCACTAATAGGCATATTCTTCTCTCTAAGTAAGAAAAGAACTTACTAAGAAGATTTGAACTCAACGATGTATACGAAGTTCTGTATTGTCATTTTTTAATGAAAATTTGGCGTTCGTACTTATATTTCAACTTGAGAAAGACATCTAATTTACAGATTTATCCTACAAATAGGTGATGGTCTTTCTTCAAGGTTCAAAGTAATTCTTGACGATTTGCGTACCCCTCGAAACATTGTGAAAGGGAGATGCGCACCATGGAGATTGGTGACAAGTTTTCCCTGGTATACCAATTCATCCATCTGCCTGCCCACAATGAGCTTGTGTAGAAGTTGTGGAGTGCAGTACTCTGAAGGGCTCAGCGACGACGATTTCGTTAAGATAAGAAACTGGATCCAAAGTAACCTAGAAACAGTCGTTGCCAGAATTGATGCGGTTCACTTTTCCTGACCACCAACTAGGGAATCGTAGGCTCTGTGGACATACTCATGCGGTGACAGCAGTGATGGTCACCACGGGTCAACAGACTCCTTTAAGTCTCAATGTGAAAACAAATTGATACATAGGACAGTCAAGCCATGCTTGACGAAACATGTAGAAGGTCATTGAATTTCATACCTGTCAGCTAATCAACAATCTGAGAATCAGCAAAATTGAGCGAAGGAATTGTAGACTACAGCCACTTCAGCAGAAATCAACGTAGTTGAAGTAGAAGTGGCGAACTTCTACAAGACGGGGGCTCCCGTTGTTACCTCCGTCGGTTTGTGAAACTTGCGCGTGAAACAATCCATTCTGCCACAGAATGAGTGAAGATTAACAGCCAACAGTAGGGGGCCGACATCAGAGACAGCCTTGTATGTGAAGAAACAAAGAATCCGCCCAGGGCTGAGTCAAGTGTTGAAGGGATGCAACCTCATCTGTCAAGAGGACAGATAATAAGACTTGAACGCAAACTTGGACAACATAAAATAATGGGTGTGATGAATACCTACGTCGGATTCTCAGCCTCAGGCGACATATCCATTTCCCAGAGACGACGTTCTTGACAATACTTCAACACCCACCTCAAAATCGTGCCCAACCAAAATATCATCAAAATCCCTGTGCAGACACAATCACGACGTGAGGTCAACGCTATAACCTCCCATGCACGCACAGGAGTATCAAGAGGTATAAAATTATCACGAGATTTCCAACGATAATGCAACAGAGACACGGAGAATGAACAGGACAATCGGCAAAATAGAGCAAGAGGTTTACCAATTCGATATACACAATCCATCATTCGATCTACTTAATCTATCTCTCCCTCCATCCTAGTTTGTTTTGATTCAGCAATAATGAGAGAAAGAAGGGGATGGGAAAAAAAAAACAATAAGAGCCTACCAATGATAATATCGACAGACAAGGCGGAGAAGCAAAAAAAGAGGAAGACGAGGACATCAAACTCGCGAGTTGATAATAGAATTAGCAGCGCCATTCATAGATGATGGTAGCCAGATCGAGCCTGACATGCCGACACAGACACGGATGCCCCCACCAGCACTGTGTCCCATTCAAGACCGAGCAAGAAAAAGGCCTTACCATAAACGAAGCCAATGCGAACTGTGGCGTATCCGATTGAGTTAGTCTTGATGGCATCCACGAAGAGGTAAGTCATAAATGCAAGCACGCCAATCCACAGAATTAGAGCCAAAGGATGCCTCCTCATAACCGTAATCAGCATTGGGGGGTTCAACATCAGCTCAGTGTCTGCCCCTGCCCGATTGCGTGCTTCTGTATACTGATTGCCCGCCACTGCTAGATCGTTCCCCAACTTTCCACACCCAGAAATGCGGCTGTTGCAAGAAAAAACATCGTTTCAGCAGTTTGATTTTCATCCAATTCATGAGAAGGTAATTCAAAACCGTTGCTCGGAAGAAGCTAGAAGTACGCTTATTCAAGCACAGTCAATGAAAATTGGGCGTACCGAGAGCGATGTCTCTGAAGCTGGTATGTTAGCAGCAACATGCCTAGAGATTTCAGAACAGAAATGAATGATGAGAGTTGACGACTAAACGGTTCTTATCACATTCGCTTTTATAAGGACAATGACACAAAAGTTTATTCAGCATTGGACGTTCAAATACCACTTCACCAAGATAAATAAAGAGGATATTCAAGGACAAGAAAGGTTTCAACCCACAGATTATCCAAAGAAACGGAACTTACTGGCAAACCGCGCACACGTTAGACCTTTTGTTCTTAAACCACATCTCGATGCAAGATTTGTGCGACTTAGCCATCTCCCCTCGACACGCACATCCCAGCTCGATAAGTGGCTCCTCCAAGCGCTGCTGACAAACTCTGGTGACGCACAGAATTTAATACGGAATCTGGATGGACGCTCCCAAGTTGACCATCAGCTTTCGGTTCCGAATCCTATCCTCAGAAATTTAGGTTCAAATCCTCTCACAAACATTGTTTTCCTGCAGTGCTCCGCTGCGCTATCCGTGCTGCACGAGCTAATCGTGCGGGTCGGCCCAGCAGCCAAAACATTCCTGCTCACATCTTCCAGGCCCACGCCACTGCCTGGTTGCGCAGTGAGAATGTCCACCACAGTGTGGTTGTAATCTGGCAGGGAGCTCCGACGGCCTAGAACCATCACATCGACGCTGCTGGTCTTCTCTACTCCCGGCGGAAGCCAAAACTGCCTGCTCTGCGCAACTGCATCACTGGCCGTCCTGTACACACCCGGCACCTCCAACTGTCGCCCCATCGAAATAGCGTCGCTTCTCGCCCTGAAGACTCTCCGCAGCTCTGAAAGTGGCCTTGTCCAAGGAACTACAGGAACGGGATACCTGGCGCTCGCACCCTCCCCGTTTTGATTTTCCATAACCCATTGATCCAGATGCTTGAAGGCACTCCCATATCGAAGTTCCGAGGGCTACTCCCGAGGCTCATTCTGCTCTGTCCACCTCTCCTCGGACACACGATCAAACTCATGGCCAGGTCCACCTTCGACCTGAGAAGGTCCATTCGACCTCGTAGCCTGGCCGCTGTCTGAGCTGCAACGCACTCGAACTAAGCTCTCAGCAGTGAGTGTGCGCTCAAGCGGCAGAACGGGGCCACCGGACAAGTGCTGGCACGAGTCGAAGAAGGAAGTGTCAACAGAGCGCGCTGGTCGTAACGGCGCACGCAGCAGCTCGGCGAGTTCGCCATGGCTGATCTGCTCCTCGGATCCTTTGACGAGGGAATTGAATTGATGCAGCATGGTGCGCGCATGTTATATCCACAGGAATTCATCCCATCTCAACACGCACAGAACTTGTGAGCTTATGATGGGGTGGGACGACAAGGAAACGGCAGCCAGTGTGGCAGACCTGGAGGCAATCAAGCAATCCAGCACCTGTGGGTACTTATTGTAACATCAAGCAATCTATCAATCAATCAAGAATTCAATCAATCAATCAAGCCAACTTTCGAGGCTGCAACATGCACCTACTTCGCCTGTCTGCAGCACCAATCCGCCCCGCCCCGCGTCCAACCACGCACCCGGCACAAGAGGAGCATGCACGCATGCATGCCTGTATGGATGTATATACGGATGAATGAATGAACAATAAAATGGGCTCAAGCACAGGTGGATGGATGAGTTCAAGCGCGGATGAATGAGAAGAAGTCTGGATTGCAGGGGTCGGTGATGGGATCGAGGGTTTGCACGGGCTGCCGGCTGCATCGGGTCCTCTGCCACTGTGCACGGCTTTTGTCCTCCACGTAGGAGGGACGCACCGCTGGCATGCAGCCAGATGCCACATGCTCGGCCCTCCGAGTTCCACGTCATCCTCAGCGCATCCCCGGTGGCAGCGTAGATTGCGTGGCACAACACTAAAGCGCATCCCTGCACCCCCCACACCCCAACCCCACTCGACCCGGTGGCTGCTCTCATGACAAATGAAGAAGGGGCTGGGCCAAGCTTGGATTGCGGGTTTGTTTGCTTTTGTTGCTCAGGCTTGGCCCATTCTTTCATTCATTTTCAGTCCTCCCTTCATGTGTTTCATCATTCCCTTCATGTAACTTATCCTTTTTTCTTTTCAAAACATATTTTATGGCCTTCTCACTTTTGAAAGGTCTACTAGCACTTACTACATGCATACTGGTGGTTCAAACCCACAACCCAATCATAGGTACTTGTAGAAAAATAACGATGACAATAATAATAGTAGTGGTAATGTCATTTACATTGTTACTTAAACCATAAACAAGTAGCTTTGTGAACAATATTATTTTCTTTTCAATATTCATAGAACAAAGTTAATTAATTTAAAAAGAAAAACTTGTTCTACCCTCTTTATTCTTTGAACATTGAAAACACTATATGTATTTTTTTAAAGGGTGTTGCCAATGTCACCATAGAATTTGGTACTGCCACCACACCTTGTCATCCACCACACATCAACACAGTTTTTGCTAATGTCACCACAAATCACCACAAATGCGCATTGTACATCACAATGCACTTTACAAAACAATTCTAATACATACTACAATAGATAATATACACACTCTTTATGGATGAATAGTTTAGTGTTTCATAAAATACATTGTGGTGTGCAATGCAAGTTTAAAACACTTTATGGTAGCATTAGCAAAAATTTCAATGACATGTGGTAGATAACAAATTGTGGCTTCACAAGCAAAAACTGCAATAACATGTAGTGGATAGCAAGTTGTGGTGGCATTAGTAGCATCTTTTTTTAAACATCATTGCGTCCAATACAAACAATGTACTTTTTGAATATAATAAATAAAAAAAAGAAAAAAAAATCCACCATAATAGTAAAAAAAAAAATCAATTTTATTATTGTCAAAAAGTGGTGTTCTTCTAATATGGATATAATCTCATGTGAGAACAAATATGCAAAGTGGTATTCATCTAATATGTTGAAGATCAAAAAGTACTTGCTTAGTTACAACTACATAGAGATTAAACATAGGATGTTGCTAATAGTCAAAAGGTAGCAAAGAATTAAAATAAGTTATTGTGGTGGCATCAAGGGTTTGTAGGTGGTGGCTAGGTTAAGAAAGAACCTAGGATTTATATGGATGAAGTAGAAATGGATGTAATATCAAAAGGATGGAAGTTGCCTCGTTGGTTAGCAAACCACCACCTATAAGTAAAGAGTGTTGGAAGTAAGAATTATCTTTCTCCATACTTATCTTAGACTACAATACTTGTTGATGCTAAGTGTTGGTAACTTTTAGACTTCTTTTCTTCAATAGGTTATGGGCCCACTCACATTTGCTTGAGTATTTTTTGAAGTTCTTTGAAGTGATTTTGTAAGTGTGGAGTAGATCAAGTTGTTGTTGTTGATGTTAGGCTTTAGAAATACCTTACTTTCAGATTTAGATCTAGATCTAGATCTTCGTTTGCTCTTACTTGTGATTAAGAGCATTTTGGTGTTGGTGTTTGGTTTTATTCACTTAAAGGCAAAGTTTGCATTGTGCTATTGCTCAGATAGATCCTTGGTGATCTAACTTAATAGTTTCATGTCCTAAAATTTCTGATTATGCTTAAAAGGCCTCTTACGGTGTATAGAGGTGATTTGTGAGCATAAGAGAGATATTAGAGTGACAAGTCAGACCTAAGACACTTAGATAAGTCATCAGACTTGTGACAAGTCTTAGAAGTGAATTTGAGAGTGTTTTTGAGAGTAAAAATACTAGTTTGTTCACAAAGAAGGATTCTATGATTCTAAGGCAGCAAAACCTTCTTGCTGATTTGAGAGCATTAAGACTTCTTCTTATAATCTTTTTTGATACAACTCTTCCTTAGACATGGCTTCAAGTGAGGGTGAAGGATTGAGAGTTACTGAGAAGTTTAGAGGTGAAAATTTCTACCAATGGAAGGTAAAAATGGAGCTTTTGTTGGCGACTTTGGATCTTTGGGATATTGTAGATGAAAGTGACGAGGCTCCAAGCAAAGATGTTGATATAAAGGAGAAGAAGGAGTTCAAACGTTGTGAAAAGAAGGCTTTTGGATTGATTGCAATCAATTTGGATGAAGTCAACTTCTCCCACATTATCTCTTACAAAGGACCAGCGGAAGCATGGAAGACTCTTTGCAACATCTATGAGAGCAAAAACTTAACCAACATCATCTATACAAGGAAGAATTTCTTCACTTGCAAGATGAAAGAAGGTGAAGACCTCATGGCTCATGTCAATAAGGTAAAGGCTCTTAAAAATCAACTAGCAATTGTTGACAAGCCTTTAGAAGAAAGTGATATTGTCATGACTTTGCTAATGAGCCTTCTCAAATCCTACAACTACTTTATTGTAGCATTGGAGTCCATTAAGCTAAAAGAGCTTACAATGGACTATGTGACGCCAAGACTTGTCCATGAAGTAACCAAAAAGAAAGAAAAAGAGCCCCAAAGTGAAGATTCAGTATTCTACTCACGTCAAGGCAAGGGCAACTATTCAAATCAACAAAGTAATGTCAAATCTTGCTTCATTTGTAGCAAAGTAGGCGATTTTGCTCGAAATTACTACAAAGGCAAGAAAATGGAGATGAACAATACCAATAGTGTGTAAGATGAGTTGGGAGGACAAGATTATGCATTCATGGCAACAAATGCGACCTCTATGGTTGTCATGTCAAGATAGATTGTAGATTCAGGTTGTTCCAAGCATATGACACCTTATAAATATTCATTTGATACTTATGAAGCTATTCTAGCATAAAACGTGGTGTTGGCGAATAGTGATACATGTAAAGCCATTGGAATTGGCTCTATTATGGTGGAGGTGGTTGTGAATGGACAAACCAATAGGATCAGACTCAAAAATGTCCTTTATGTGCCTAAGATGAAGCAAAACCTACTTTCGGTGAATAAACTTGTAATAGAAGGTTTTAAAGTTCAATTTGACATGATGTCATGGATATACTCATGTAAGCTAGTAATTACATATACAAATAGGTAGAAATAAGTAAAAGTAGCTAAAAAGAAGTCAATTCTATAGTATTTGATATGGAAGCTTCCTAGAAGCTGCTTTGACTTCATAGGTGTCTTTAATTGACTTTTTGGATTAAAAACGTAGTCAACAAGTTGGCCATGTGTCACACATGTTGTTAGCTTGAAGACCAAGCTAACTATGTGGCTCATATGTAGAAAAACTTGTCTTGTAAGTCAAGACATGTGTCCTACAAAGTCAACACATATTCAAGGTCCTATAGAATGTCGTCACGTAGCCCCTAGTTAGATAGTATATATAGAGACAAGAGTGAAGCCTTCTTCACTCTTGTCAACTCCTTTCTTACTTCCAGTCTAGTTTCAAGGGTCTCTAGTTTTCTTGTCTTTTGGTAATAGCCATTCCAGTTTTTCTTTCAATATACATACTTATTTATTTATATTTTGTAATCTTTCTTTGAGTAAAGGCTCACTTGTTTGAATTATTTTTTCATCAAGTTCTTGTCCTTGACAAATGGACAAGAGTACACCTATAATATCACAGCTTTGTCTAATCTTGATTAAGAGTGGATTATCCATTTTTCTTGATAAGATATAAGCATATTAGAAGTTACAAATTACCCTCTTCTAAACTGAAATTGTCCTTAATATTTTCTTTGTTCTAAAGTCCTCTTTTCTATTTGTCTTGAGCAATATTAGACATCTTCTCTTTTCTAAGTGTTATCATAGTAGAACTTATTTAAATGAAGAGTGCAATGGTACAATTGCAAGAGCAATTGAGGTAGTTAATGCTTGTGATGCATCAACTCAATTTACCACCACAAGGAGCAACAAGATTAGTAGGAAGTGAAGATATAGAAATGGTTGGAATTGCTTCAACGTCTGCGCCGAATCATATCTTTTTTCCTATGGTGGAATGTCCTTCCAATGTTAGAGAAACAAGAATTGTCCTATTCGAGAAGTTTGATGGTACCAGATCCAAGTTTTGAGGATTTATCAATCAAGTGTACCTTGTGATTGAACTCCAATCCCAAAGCTATCCAACTCCAGGGTCGCAAGTTAGATTCATTGGTACGCTTCTTTCAGGTTCAGTACTATTATGGTTTTCATCTTTTCTTGAACGACGAGATCCAATATTGGATAATCTAGAGGCTTTTCTGACAGAATTTTGATCCATGTATGGAGAACATGATGTAATTTGTGTTACAACCAATAAGATCCATATTTTATGACAAGGCAATTGATCAGTAACATTGTATGCTTCACAATTTTGATAACTTGTAACTGATATCAAGTGGGATGATGCTGCATTTATTAGCCAATTTTTCTACAGATTAAAATATGAGGTAAAAAAATTAATGCTCAACTTATCTGATCCTCAAACATTGAGTCAAGCAATTGACTTTGTTGTGAAGTGCAACAATCGCCATTTTGAATTTTGATTTGAGAATCGTACAAGAGAAATTCAATGTTACTATAATTAAATGGTAACATCAACACCTCTTCAACACATACATTTGAAAGTAGAGGATATGCAAATTGATGCAGTACATTTCAAATCTCTTACTGAGCAAGAAAAGACTCATCGTCATCAAGAAGGATTATGTTTATATTGTGGAGAATCAAAATACACTGCTCAATATTGTCCAAAGAAACGATGCAACCACAAAATAAAGTCTATGGCTATAAAAGAAGACAATATGTCAAAAAACAAGTTTGTTCAGCTACAATAGGGATCGTGCGGTTGGAACCTTACACAACATCTAGTAAAGGTCCTATTCTCTCATCAAAGCCCTCTTCTAGTTTTACATTAAATATTATTTTAGGACCTAAACATTACAAAGCCTTTGCCTTATTAGATTCAGGAGCCTCAGCGTATTTCTTAGATGAAGAATTTACTAAAAGACATGGCATATCTTTAATAAAGAAAACTAAACCTGTTCATGTAGAAGTCATAGATGGTCGTCTATTGTCTTCTAGAGATATTACTTACGAAATCCTTCCTATAGAAGTAATAATCAATAGTCATAATAGCTTTGTAGTATTTAATATCATTAGATCTCCCTCTAATCCAATCATTTTAGGTTTATCGTGGTTAAAAAAATACAACCCTTAAATATATTGGATTTTCCAAACTCTTACTTTCTCTAAAAGTATAATTAATAGTGTAGTTAATCAAGTAGAGAGTCATAAGTCCAGTTCAATTAAACCCGTATTTATAAGTGCAAAAGCTTTCTTACATGCGGCTATGAAAGAATCACCATATATTATTTATGCCACACCTGTTCCTATTGGTGAAAAGACTTCAAGTGGCATTCCAAGCCAATATCAAGAATTTCAAAATGTATTCAAAAAAAAGAATGCGGATACACTCCCAGAACATCGTCCCTATGATTGCTCAATTGACCTTCAAGAAGAAGTACAACCGCTATTTAGACCAATCTACAGTTTATCACAAAATGAGTTGACTGAACTCAAGGAATATATTGAAGAAAATCTAGCCAAGAATTTCATACGCCATTCTAAATCTCCGGCGGGAGTTCCAATTCTATTTGTGAAGAAAAAAGATGAATCATTGTAGATGTGTGTTGATTATCGAGGAGTCAACAAGATTACCATTAAGAACAGGTATCCACTACTTTTAATATCTGGACTTCTTGATCACCTGAATCAAGCTAAGATCTATACAAAAATAGATCTCTGAGGAGCATACAGTCTAGTACGCATCAAAGAAGGAGATGAATGGAAGACTGTGTTTCGAACTAGGTATGGACATTTTGAATACAACATCATGCCTTTTGGACTTACAAATGCACCAGTAGCTTTTCAACATCTAATGAATGATGTTTTTTAAGAGTTTTTGGATGATTTTTTGGTCTGTTATCTAAACGACATCTTGATCTATTTTAAGAATCCAGAAGAACATGCATTTCATGTTTGTTGTGTGTTCCAAAAATTAAGAGATGCGGGACTCTATGCCAAGATAGAAAAGTGTGTATTCCACACTACTCAAGTCGATTTCTTAGGTTACATCATTTCAAATGATGGGCTTATGATGGATCTTAAGAAAGTTCAAACTATTATAGATTGGAAGAACCCAAAAATAGTAAGAGATGTCTAATGTTTTTTGGAATTTATCAACTACTATCGGATCTTTATCAAAGACTTTTCTCGAGTTGCAGCTCCACTTACACGTTTAACTTGTAAAGATAAATTCCAATGGAATCAAGAAGCACAAGTTACTTTTGAATCTTTGAAGACAACGTTTGTTTTTGTACCAATCTTGTATCGTGTTGATTTTTCCAAAGCGTTCTTTATGGAAACAAATGCATCAGACTTTATTCTGGGTGCGGTTTTGTCACAAATGGGAACAGATGACAAACTTCATCCAGTAGCCTTTTATTCAAGAAAATTCTCAGGAACAAAAATCAATTATGAGATCCATGACAAAGAACTTCTTGCAAATGTGGATTCTTTTCAAGAATGACATCATTATCTAGAAGGCGCTTTTAGTCCAGTCACTTTATATACGGATCACAAGAATCTCGAATATTTCATGTCAGCACGTGTATTAAATCATCGTCAAGCTTGTTGGAGCATGTCTTTATCAAGATTCGAGGTCATCATCACTTATCGGCCAGAAAAATAATAAGTTTTGTCCGATGCCTTGTCTAGATGTTCTTATCTTGTACCAAAAGAAAGAGATGCAGCTTTTAAGTAAGAAAGAACAGTTCTCTTGAAGCCGGAGCAATTTCATCTTTGAGCAATAAAATCAACATTGATTGTTGATTTAACTTTTCTCAAGCAAGTTAAGTTAAGTATATCTTCAGACCCTCTTGTTCATGATATCATGATTAATTCTTCTAAATCTCATGATCCCTCTAAATTCGAGTTCAAAAACAACCTATTATATTTCGAAGGATGCCTATATGTTCTAGAAGGAGAACCACGTTTACGTATTCTTCAAGCTCGTCACGACTTTCCAGCAGCAGGATATTTTGGATACAATAAGACTTTAGAGCTGATATCTAGGGATTTTTGGTGGTCTCAAATGTAGAAGGCAGTCAAAGATTTTGTACAATCATGTGATGTTTGCTCAAGATCAAAAACTCCTCGTCATCGACCTTTTTGACTTCTTCAGCCATTACCCATTCCAGAACAACCATGGTCTTTTGTTTCTATGGACTTCATTACGGATCTTCTAATCTCAGGTTCTTATGATTCTATATTCATGATAGTAGATCGTTTTACTAAGATGGCACATTTTGTACCATGTATAAAATCTATCACAAGTGAAGAAACAGCTAAGCTCTTTCTTAACAATATCTATCGCTATCATGGATTATCCAAAGATATTATATTAGATAAGAGAACTCAATTTATATCAAGATTTTGATAGACTCTTTTTAAGATTCTAAAAGTGGATATAAAACTATCTTCGACATTCCATTCTCAAACTGATGGAAAAACGGAGCGTATTAATTAAGTTTTGGAGTAATATTTAAGATGTACCATTAACTATCAATAAGATGATTGGACAACTCTTTTGCCATTGGCAGAGTTTGCTTATAATAATACAGTATATTTTTCTACAAAACAAACACCTTTCTTTGCTAATTATGGTTATCATCCATGACTTGATACTTTTGACTTTTCAAAAGTTGATAATCCTATTGCGAAAGATTTGGCGATTCATTTGTCAGAGCTACATCCAACGATGAAGGCGACGTTAAAAGAGGCTCAAGAACAACAAAAGGTCAATGCGGATGTCTATCAAAAGGAACAACCACCATTCCACTTAGGTGATAAGGTATGGCTACTTCGTCACAATATTAAGACCACTCGTCTTTGTAACAAGTTGGACTATCAAAGGCTTGGACCATTTTCTATTTCTGCACAAATCAATCCAGTTGCATATCGTTTACATCTACCGGAGTCAATGAAAATCCATCTAATATTCCACGTGTCTCTTCTTGAACCATACAAGACAGTGGACATACCAAGAAGATGACAAGCTCGACCTCCTCTTATAAAAGTAGACAATAATAAAGAGTTTGAAGTAAAAGAAGTCTTAGATTTAAGGCGGCGCCAAAATAAATTAGAATATCTTGTCCATTGGCGCGGATATGATATTAGTCAATGTACATGGGAGCCAATAAAGAATCTTACAAATGCAACAAAGGCAGTGGAGGCTTTTCATCGATGACATCCATCAAAATCAAGATAAAAACCTTCTTTATAAAAGAAACAACATCTAGGCAAGATAACATTCTACTTTCAATCCTTATTTGTAGCTTCTTTGTAGTTGTGATGCTCAGGAGATGGAGAACCAACAACCAACGGATTCGACTCAAAAGCCTTCATTTCCTGACTTGTCGGATGAAATATTATGATTCTCATAACCTTCAAGACGACGCAATTGAGATGAAGATCTTTAAGAACAACATGTTCTTCCTCGAATAGATGGTGAGATACAACACGTTTGGTATCACAACTTGGGAAGGGACTCCCGATGTTTGGTGATTTTGCTAGAGGTAGAAACAACTCCTGATGGAGTTCCAAATGTTCTATTCGAAGGAAGTTATGAAGGCCTCAACAATGATCAAATAATTGAGTGGTCTTCTCGCTCTGGTATGGGATACTACCAATGGTTGAGAGGCCTTATCAATCATCTTCGAAGAGAATAAAGATCAAAGTATGTAGCGAATACAATTTGTCACATCATAGATTTCTTCAATATATGATGACCGCTCTTTGTGGAACTCGTCCCTAAAAAGGGGGGTAATGTCATGGACATATTCATGTAAGCTAGTAATTACATATACAAATAGGTAGAAATAAGTAAAAGTAGGTAAAAATAAGTCAATTCTATAGTATTTGATATGGAAGCTTCCTAGAAGCTGCTTTGACTTCATAGGTGTCTTTAATTAACTTTTTGGATTAAAAACGTAGTCAACAAGTTGGCCATGTGCCACAGATGTTGTTAGTTTGAAGACCAAGCTAACTATGTGGCTCATACGTAGAAAAACTTGCCTTGTAAGTCAAGGCATGTATCCTACAAAGTCAATACATATTGAAGGTCCTATAAGATGTCGTCACGTAGCCCCTAGTTAGATAGTATATATAGAGACAAGAGTGAAGCCTTCTTCACTCTTATCAACTCTTTTTTTGCTTCCAGTCTAGTTTCAAGGGTCTCTAGTTTTCTTGTCTTTTGGCAATAGCCATTCCAGTTTTTCTTTCAATATACATATTTGTGTATTTATATTTTGTAACCTTTCTTTGAATTAAGGCTCACTTGTTTGAATTGTTTTTTCATCAAGTTCTTTTCCTTGATACATGAATGGATGTTTTATAAGAACATTGAGTGGAGACAAGATCTTCAAAGGCTTGAAAGAAGGAAATTTATACTACCTCATTTGTAAGAAGGTAAATGAAGTGGAGGTAGCCGCATTTACTGAGTTTACATCAAACTAAGACAAGTTGAATATATGGCATCGTCGTCTTGGCCATCTGAATGTGAAGAGCATGAGAGAACTCAAGACTATGGTAAGTAGCTTAGATCTTGGCAATACAAGCTAAAATACAAAACAACTTGCATGTGAAGGATGCATACAAGGCAAATAACAAAAGGCCTCATTTCCAAGGAGTGTAGCAACACGTGCTACCAAGTTATTGGAGATTGTCCATTCAGATGTATGTGGACCTATGAAGAACACAAGTATTGGAGGATCAAGGTATTTTCTCACTTTCATTGATGATTATTCAAGAAAGATTTGGGTCTACATTCTTAAAGCCAAAAGTGAATGCTTTTAGAGATTTAAAGAGTTTAAAGCACTTGTTGAGAAACAAAGTGAATACAAGATCAAGGTGCTACGTACGAACAATGGAGGTGAGTATATGTCTAAGCAATTTGATGTTTATTTGAAGAATGAAGGAATTGCTAGACAAACCACAATTCTATACACTCCACAACAAAGTGGTGATGTTGAAAGGGCAAATCGAACCATTGTAGAGATGGCAAGGAGCATGCTTCATGGTCAAAACTTTGGCTATGAGTTTTGGACAAAAGCTATGGTGAATGCAGTGTATATAAGAAATAGATGTCCAACAAATGCTCTTGCATCAATGACACCACAAGAAGCTTGGAGTGGGAGACAACCTTATATATCCCATATGAAGACCTTTGGTTGCATTGCATATGCAAAAACACAAGATTGTATGAGGTCCAAACTTGATGCAAAGGGTACAAAGTGTGTATTTCTTGGTTATTATGAAGGTACTAAAGCATGTCGGCTAATGTGCTTGGAAACCAAGAAGATCATCAAAAGTCATGATATTGAGTTTTTAGAGCACAAAAGTGCTTGTGAGCACTTGGAGATGTGTCCAAGTGGGAGTAATGGTGTGTTTGTGGACACATCTTTGAATTCAGCAAAGAAACAAGAAGATGAAGACAATGAAGATGATGAAGATGAAAAGCCAAAGAAGGTTGAAAAGATGAAGGCTCGTACAATTGATAGGACCAACAATGAAAGAAATGAAGATGTTGAAGATTGGGATGATGATAATGATGAAGAATATCAACCATTGAGTGAAACACGACAAGGTTTAAGAGAGAAGAAGGTTGAAAAAGAACATGGAGTGCAACATGGTGAATGTTCTTCTAACAGTGAAAGCAGATATCCTTTGAGAGAAAGAAGGCAACGTGGCGAATAGTGGAATGATCACATCTTCCTTCAAGTAAGTGAAGAACATGCAAATGTTGCTCTTCTTGTTGTTCCATTATCTTTGTGTGATGCTATGAAGTGTGAAGATGCAATCAAGTGGGAGAAGGCTATGGAAGAAGAGTACCAATCTCTTATGGACAATGGTACATAAGAATTGATACCTCTTCCAACAAATCGATCTAGTGTTGGTTTTAAGTGGGTGTTTAGGACTAAAAGAGATGCAATGGGTGTGGTGGTGAGGCGCAAGGCAAGATTAGTTGCCAAAAGATACTCACAAGTTGCTGGAATTATAAGAGACAACCTACCATTGTAAGATCAACGATGGAGGCATGTTGGATAAGGTAACTCTTAGAAGACATTAGTCTAGTGTAATTAGAAGCAACTCTAATTATGTGTAACAAAGAAAGATGTCTTGTATTTGCCAAGAATCCAAAACACCACTCAAGGACCAAGCACATTGATGTTCAACATCATTTCATACGAGAAAAGATTGAAGATGGAATAATAAGTATGAAGTATTGTGCTACAATTGACATACTTGCTAATGTGCTTACAAAGGTATTAGTTAATGAAAGATATCATGACTTGATTCAGAGATTAGGATTAAAAGCCTTTTGAATATTAACAAAGTGAGAGTGTTGAAGATCAGCAAGTACTTGTTTAGTTACAACTACATAGAAATTAAGCATAGAATGTTGCTAATAGTCAAAAGATAGCAAAGAATTAAAGTAAGTTATTGTGGTGGTACCAAGGGTTTGTAGGTGGCGGCTAAGTTAAGAAAGAACCTAGGATTTATATGGATGAAGTAGAAATGGATGTAATATCAAAAGGATGGAAGTTGCCTTGTTCGTTAGCAAACCACCACCTATAAGTAAAGAGTGTTGGAAGTAAGAATTATCTTTCTCCATACTTATCTTAGACTACAATACTTGTTGATGCTAAGTGTTTGTAGCTTTTAGACTTCTTTTCTTCAATAACCTTGTCATCCACCACACATCATCACAGTTTCTTCTAATGTCACCACAAATCACCACAAATACGCATTGCACATCACAATGCACTTTACAAAACATTTCTAATACACACCACAATAGACAATATACACACTCTTTATAGATGAATAGTTTAGTGTTTCATAAAATACATTGTGGTGTGCAATGCAAGTTCAAAACACTTTATGGTAGCATTAGCAAAAATTTCAATGACATGTGGTAGATAACAAATTGTGGCTTCACAAGCAAAAACTACAATAACATGTAGTGGATAGCAAGTTGTGGTGGCATTAGTAGCATCTTTTTTTAAACATCATTGTGTCCAATACAAACAATGTACTTTTTGAATATAATAAGTATAAAAAAGAAAAAAGAAAAAAGAAACCACCATAATAGTAAAAAAAAATCAATTTTTTTATTGTCAAAAAGTGGTGTTCTTCTAATATGGATATAATCTCATGTGAGAACAAATATGCATAGGCCTGGTTTTTTATTATTGTATAAAAAATCATTTTTTTAAAGAAGGAGTTTAGAAATAAATATACACATATAAATTTATTATAAGTTGACAAAAACTGCATATCATATAAAATAGATGTTTTCAAGTTGATTTCTAAAAATGATTTCCTTAAGAATATGAAAATTACAAACAAATAAAAAATTCTTAAAATTTTATTTTATAAGAATAATATGTTTATACATATATATATATATATATATATGATTACATGGTAACATACAAAAACTAATATTTTCTTCTATTTTAAAATTTTAGAATGTTTTTATTAATATACTATATTCTATTTTACATACAAATATATAATTAAGCTAATAACACAGTGTAAAATTCTTTTTAAGAGTCTTCAATGTAAAAGACATCTCTACAGCCACATATAAAAGAATTCATAAGTGACTGTTGTTATGTTCAACGTTCTTTTGTAAAAATTATGCACATGTTATGATTTTATCAAAATGAGCCTAAAACATTAAGTTCTTTATTTAACTATTTATATTCTATTATAAATAGTATAATAATCAGATTAAAATAACAGATATCCATACTAACCTTTTTAAACTAATAATTAAAAAAACATAAATTTTAAACTTGCTTCATTTATAATTCCTATATTATTTTATTTGGTAGTTATAAAAGATTATTATTTTTTTATCAATTTTATTTTTGAGATATTTCTCTATCCCTAAATTTAATTTTTGTACTTAATCTCATATTTTTATGTAGAAATTTACATATTTATCTATATCATATTAAATTTCAATCATATACATCAATTTTGATAACAAAATTTATTGATATGTATGTATGCATGTTTTAAATTATATAAATTTATTTGTAAAATATATGCACATAAATAAGAATTTATTTTATTTTATTTATTTATATCTGTCTATATATATATATATAACCATATTCTGAAATTAAATTAAAATTTGCTAACTCAACTATAGATATATTAAAGTTTAAAAACAATCATAAGATATTATAGCAAAAACAATTTTTTTTAGTTTTTTTTTTTAGTTTTAGTTTTTTTTTTTTTTTTTTAATAATTTAATGTATCTCTTCTATTTCTTGCACAAAAATTAACTAATTGGATAGAAAAAACTTCTGTATTCAATATTTTAAATAAATAAATTATATATTTTTTAAAATAACAAGTGTGGTATCTTAACATATATGTATAAAAACTTTGTGCATATATATATATATATATATATATATACGTATATTGCAATTGATATATTTATTAAAGTTCTACATATTAAATGACAATAAGTAGATAAAATTAAATTCCTTATGCATTTTTATTTTTATTTTATAAACATCTTATAATTTTTCAAAACATATACATTACTATGAACAAAAAACAAGTTTAATAAAAATAATGTTTTTTTTTATTATTATTAATATTACTATAATCTATAATTGATGATATATTCAACTTTTAATCCACTTTTCATTTTTTAAATAGAAGTTTATCAAATTGAGTCTAAACTTATTAAATCCTCATTAAATCCTCATTAAATCCTCATTAGGCACCATGTGCCACACACTAGATCTTAGCAACTCTTTTAGTCAATTGTGGGCATCATAGAAGGAAGCCATAATGTAATAATTCTTCAAAGAAAATCAATGTAAACCAGTAGGGATACAATGAATGAATGAGCAAATCATGCCTTGGAAAATAAAATAATTACTCTTACAGAAAAATTTGTTCTACAATTACTAATTTAAAAGTTAGAACAAAATGAGAAATATCCTTGTGAGACTCCATGCACCTCTATCCAGTGCTCTTCACAAACTATGCTATATCTCTCTTCATTCTCCATAAGCAAATTATTACCTTGACTGGATTTAGTGTTAAAACTGTAACATCTTCATCATTGTTAAAACCTCTTCACTTTCTATTTAAATTTCAGCAGCTCATTCCCCTTGTCTAATGCCTCCTAAGTATACCATCAAGCATAGACAGGTAGAAGTCCATAAATCGTCTCATTCAGCCATAAAAAGGAGTGTTTTCAACTGAATTGTAATATGTTTAAAACCAGAGTTTAATTGTCCTGTCTCAAGGAGAGCACGTTCTGAAAAGCCTCTTAAAACTCGTTATCTAGCCGGCTGACAAAGTGGACAGCGCATTGTGCAAATACGTAAACGAAAGATCATGTGGTTTGGGTTTCATTCTATGGTTTGAGGCGCAAGAAAGTGTATGGAGCAGCTTAAGCTCATTCTTAAGAGCTAACATAATCATAACAAATGAACAATCTGAAAGAATTATCCTAGTTTCCGCAGAAGTGCATTAACGCATATTACATGAATAATTCAACAATTCATGTCACTGTTATATCCATTCGTGTGAATTCGAAAACACAGATGGAGTCGGAAAACTTGGGGCGAATATCAGTTACGAATCCTAAAAGCTCTCACAGCAATCTTTGTCTACTGTGCTAATGTACTAAGTTGTCGTTTTGTTAACCGAGCATACTCGCCATCTAATTTAATTAGCTCATCGTGACTGCCCATCTGCACCATTCACCCAACAAAAAAAAAAAAATGATTAGCAGCACATCACTGCCACTTGTAATCAGCAAAAGTAAACACTCCACATCTACAAAAATTCAAGGACTCCCGCAAAATGGAAAGAAATATACCTCAGCAACCTGGCCATTTGTCATGACCACAATACGGTCAGCAGCGCGTATGGTTGATAGCCTGTTCCAAGATCAGAGAAAATTTCCCTTAGCATACAAAATCCATCTTAAATGATAGATGTGCACCAAATTCTAACAATCACTCGTGTCTTGTACACCACTTGTTATGACCAACGATCTTCAATATACAAGGTCAATTGTGGCGTTTGGAACTTCAATTTAGAACATCTTTACCTGTGGGCAATGACTAGAACGGTGCGCTTATTTTCGCCCACGCCTCCCCGCATAGCTCGATCTAGTGCTTTCTGCAATACGCAATAACAATACTGTGTGAGGCAAGACATCCTGAAAGAGAAACATTCATCATAAATTTTATGAATAACGTCTTATGAGAAGCTTAAGGACCGATAGACGCACACCTTCTTGCACTCACATTACAAGAAGAAACAGATTCTAGACAATGAGAGCATGGTGTGGAATGAAAAAAGCTCATTACCTGCACAAGATGTTCACTCTCAGCATCAAGCGCACTAGTAGCCTCATCAAGGATTAAAATAGCAGGATCTCTTAAGAGGGCTCTTGCAATGGCAATTCGTTGCTTCTGACCCCCACTCAACCGTGAGTTATCAACCATAGTTTTATAACCGTCTGGAAGGGAGATAATGAAGTCATGAGCGTTTGCCAACTTAGCAGCTTTCTCGATCTCCACTTGGCTGGCATCGTCAGACCCATACGCAATGTTGGAGGCTATATTCATACTAAAAAGTCGAGGTTCCTGTAACAAAGTACGAAACAATAGAGTATCGGAATATTAGAGTAAATATAAGACAAGATCGAGATACAATTAAAAAATTAAAAAATTAAAAAAACTGATTTCAGGATATTCTAGCCTCAGTTATGTGCACTATGATCAGCATGTAACGCAAGCAATTCCAACATGGCATAAAAACCTTCACATGAATTTACACGGTCGATAACTTCAACGGTCTTGTGCAATACATGAGCTAATACAGAACTTACCTGGCTCACAACCCCACATTGCTTCCTGAACCACTTTATATCGAGCTCTGTCAGGGAGGCCCCATCAACCACAACCTGCACGGCCATTTTGTGAAATTACCAAAACAAAGATACAGGGCAATATTCAACTGGCATATAATACAGACAACTAGCTCCTAGACCAAATGCACACGTGCACATATGACTTTCTGTTCATCGAAACAATCCCAAGCATGCACGATTTACACCATACTGATCAAACAATTCGTCAACCCTTAAAGATTCGCTAACTACATGCAACCAACAAATCTATGTCCATGCACGACAAAAGTTTGCCTACACTAAAGGCTTACCTGTCCATTTGTAGGCTCATAAAGACGTAGGAGTAAACTCACAAGAGTACTTTTGCCACTACCACTCAGGCCAACCTGCAAAATGTGGAGCGTAACTGTTGTTAAAATTTCTATCCCATTATCGCTAACGATGACGCTTCGAGCTTTACTTTCTCAAGTACACTTGGCCAGGTGTATGTTTCTAATTCTATGCCTTCAGAAAAAATTGAAATGCGTGGTTGGTTTCATATGGGACTCACCACAGCCACAATTTCTCCAGGCTTAATGTCTAAATTTACATTTTTTAGCACATGAGCCTGGGGCCGGGTCGGATAACTGAATGAGATGTCGACAAATTGAATGCGTCCTCTCACCTGAGGAAGAACAATACCTGATGCATAAGAAAAGAACTTTAAAATTAGCGCCGCAAAACAACTAATCCTGTAACTCTAACCCAGAACGTTCAACCAAAAGAACTGTCATAGCTAATGATGAACGAGAATAACAGTACCTACAGAAGACAGCTGCGGGCACGGTGGAAGCTCAAGAAGCTGAAAAACCTTCTCACTAGCACCTATAGCTTGCATCAAAGAAGCCCAATGGTCGCCTACCCACCAGGTGGAATGTACAACCCATTCAGAGTAAAGAATGAACTTTGTAAGTTTCTCAGCACTTATTGCACCGGACATCACAAAGCCGCCTCCGATTATCAGTGCCACCACCTACACAACGAAGATGGCATTGTGACATACGTTCAGCTTCTGTTGCTGAAGCAAGATGTCGGTATGCATCAAGAAATGACTCGCAAGTTACTATTTGGTGTATCCGTCAGAAACTAGAAACCAACGTCAACACTGTAATTTGTACGTTAGATCAGCAGTTTTCCAATTGATTGTGGCCCCTCAATACTTTCGAAGACTACACTACAAGTAGACTTTGCGAAACACTCATCGGAGTAAAATGTATATGCTGTTTGATTATATCCCACTGTTTGGGTACTACCCAAGAAACGCTATCCCTTTAACTAGTCACAAATTTATTAATGAAGAATCCGACGTCAGATCTTTAAAATTCCATTCTTCACATTCCAATCCAAAAAACATGAGCACAAAAGAAACAAGAAATTCAGACACAAAACATTGCTGGAAGATAAAATGGATCTAACCTGAGTAGTATGGTACAGTGTGCAGGAGCTTAAAGTGCTGAAGCCATATGCGATATTCTGGCGAAGGTTGATCTCCATGAGCTTCTTCAACCAATTACTATACCTGCTCTACATCACATGAACTAGGTTTAGCTATGCTATTTACGGATAGCTTATAATACTTCTGAAGATACAATCAGACAATGTATGAGAGTGGACCTGTAAACTTCCTCTTTCTCAGTCCCAAAAGTGCGAACTACTCTCAGAAGTGATAATGCCTCTTCTGCTACTTCATTGGCTGACGCAATTGAATCTTGAGCGAACCTTGCCGTTCGCTTCTGATACCTGAAGCACCGTAAAAGGTTTACGCTGAGAATGAGGCACCATCACGGTGAACTTCCTAGTGAACCACAGCACTATAATTTGCTCCTCGTTTAACTGTTGATACCTGAAGGATTTCAAGTTCTCATTGCTAGAAACTCCATAAGACAACAAGCAAGACAAATTTCCTAAGTAATTTAACAAAGAAGCAAACTCTGTAATGCATTCAGCTTTAACAGACAGAAACATTGAGTTGGAAGTGGGGCTCCGACCAGAGTCCTTCATAATTAGCCACAGCATGTCAAGAAAGTATACATGCGAACAAAAGATTTCAAGAACGAATCACAGACCGGCCGTAGATCCTGGTTAAGAACCACATAAGGCTGCAAACGCCAAGAGTGGTCAATGCAAGTTGCCATGAGAGTGTTAGAAGATACACGAACGCCCCCAAACCCTGCATATGAATGACCTCAAAAGAATCAAAATGGAAACCTGTGATAATGATTGATAAAATCCAGGATATTGTGAAATTCGTTCGATGGTCTTAATTAAGTGATAATTCTAACTTAAGCCTAGCAGGAAGGTTACGAGACATCAATATATAACAATAAAAAATGTTAAGCGCAGTAAAATCTTGAATCCTGAGGTGACTTTTGTCAGATTTTGGGCAACGAATGATGAAAAAGGAAGTAGGGAATGTAGAGGAGGCCAGAATCCGCTCACCTGAAGGCCATTGCGAAACATAATATTCAAATCATTGCCAATAATCCGAGAGACCTGCTGACAATCTGATCCCAATCGGCTTGTGAGGGACCCAACAGCCTCCGTATCAAAAAAGACGATATCCTGTAATAAGAATAAACTTTTTGAGGGATACTTACAGGTAGTATGTATTTTAAAGATCAAACACAACAATGAGCTCAGCTGCAACACACATACCCTCCAAATTTCCTGATAAGTATAGTAATAAATTCACAAATCAAGGTCAAGACGAAACAAAGTATGTGTCTCGTCATCTACATTAACAAACATTCACATCGATGTTGAGGTAAAAATGACAAGACCTGTGATACAAGAGTAGAAAACAACAGTTCTCGCATACGCTTGACCTGCAATCAGAAGAATTCCGTTAGCTTGTGTTAGGGTCCAACAAATAATACTACAGCCCACGAGACTGAGAACCATGAGGATTTTCATGGAAGAGCAGCTACTTACCAGAATTTGATTCGCGATACCAAAGCAACCACCTCTTATACCGCTGCACCATACAAGAAGACATCCTTACACAATGAGTAATAGTGATCGCAAACCTGTTCTATTCACAGCCAAATAGATGAAACAAAGTCATTTTCAAGGAATGTCTGAAAGGGAGAGAATGCTCTTTCAGAAAATCTAACATTTAACTTCAAAGTACATGAACAATAGTTTCATTTTAATACAACATGGAGAAATACAAAAATTTCAAGTGGCAAACCAGACTCAGCATCACTATTGGCAACACAATTGAAATGGACTCAGAAATCAACCTGAAAAGACCGTATGTGCAACTCATCATGACCAGCAATCTTGCATTGTTGTAGAAATCATTTGTCATTCCTTTTTGTGCCGAGAAGATCATTGCTGCCACGAAATGAGGTATTGTGATCTCAGACAACTGTGTTTTCACAGATACACAGTGGATGAGCACCGTCAGAGCACAATTAATCATCCTTGACACTGCAGGAATGATTAAAACAATAACTCCCTGATTCTGACAATGACATTAATATACCAGTAAAAGATCATCGCTGCTTCCTATATAGTGACGTAAGGTGAGAAACTTACAGCTGCAATAACAAGAGCAGTGAAGGCAAAACCGATAATGAGCTTGTCAGGAGAAACAAGAACCCACAGCCTGCTCATGGCACCAGTAAAGGTAATGTTGAAAGTCCGTTGGTGCTGTCTTTCAATGGCCTGCCACCAGCTTCCATTTGGGAGGAATGCCTTCAAGGTTTTCAAACTCAAAAATATTCGCGCCACAAAAGCAAGTTCCTCTGCATACAGAGCGGATCCATTTCTTTCCTTACCTACATACGATATAAAAGGTTGATTGCATCAGAAATCTAGCAGGATTCAAGACCCATGAAAAATCTGTAAGAACGAAGATATCAAGACAGAATCGGGTATCTAACCGCATGTTGATTTGCTCCTGCCCAATGTAACTGTTGTTTCTATTAAGGTATGAGCACACGCATTCAGCACTCCTCACCTTGACATTTACACAATGCATGGTGCAACTGAACAAAGAGTCGGAGAGGACAATTACAACGAACCAGAGTATCTGACGGCTACGTAAGTAATTAGGCATCGCCCAAAGACAGCTATGGTGTTTGCCTCTTTCTCACGAGTGACTCTTCAAAATATACTAAAAATCACTTTAGTTTCAAGATATTACATCTGAGATTATGATGTAGGTTATGAGACTTATATTCCTGTGCTCCAAAAAAATATCACCCCGCTTAGGACAAGACATCCATTTCTTTCAGCCTCAACCAGAGAGAACACATGTTGATTGACGGCTAAATCATAGTAATGATGTACCTTTTTTGAAATCGTAAGACCCATTGGCACCCAAGTCCGCAGAAGAGAAGAGAGCGCCGCTGTCAGCTGCACAGCGCACGGAAGGGTGATAGTGCACTTTCCTGCGCCCAAGCTCTGGCAATCCCTTCCCATTCCACCTATCCAGCGAATTGATAGTGTTTATAGGTAACAGATCAGTGATCCCATCCTTCAGTTTCTCGAAGCCTTTGTCTCGCACCCTGCTCTGACTCTGATTATACCACCTCGCCTCATGTGCTTTTCTTGCTGATACTTCCACATGGTTTGCTTTCAAGTGCCTGGTGCATTGATGTTTTCTTGAGGTCGACCTGCGTATCTCCTCATAATTAAGATACGAGGGGCTTAATGTGCCGTGCTGCCATGACAGCAACCCGAGAGGTGCCGTGCCCATGAAAGCCTACCTTGCTTATGTTATGACTCGAATATAGCTTTACTTCACGAACCCACCCATGGACAGCAGATTAACAATTACCCAGACCATGTTACATCTTCATGTCGCAAGATAATTGAGCATGATCCTGGTTTCCAAGCTCGAAGAAATTGAAGGTGCTAAACTTCACAAAAAGCCACTTCTGCGCCTGGCACAAAAAGGACAAAAAAATATGGCCTTCAATTCTTAAATCTCCAATAGCTCTAGACAAAGAAGTCATGCTCACAACTGAAGCAAAATGAGACAAGGTGAACAAGGTGACAAAACAGCAAAAAACTAACAGCAGTACCAACTTCGTGCAATACCGTAGTACGAAGCTTCTTCAACCTTATTATTCTGTTTGTTCTTTGTTTGTCTAGAAAGGAACAGAATAACATTTGCTTAACATCAGTAGAATCATAACGGCTCTACAGAATAATCTTAAAACAAGCGAAATTCAAAGAATGGACGGTCCAATGATCATGGAGGTCAAAAACCCCATCGAATATCATTTAGGTCTCGACAAACTAATTCCCCACATGATGCATCCAGTTAGCTAAGACAGCACATGGACTCCATGAAACATGCGGATTGGTAGAAATGAGTGCGCGTGAATCCAACAACATATGAGAAAGCGAGAGACTCTACTTAAGATCAGAGCTACAAACCGTGTGTTCCGAAATTCCAGGAAAGAGGCATGGGCTTGACAGACAATATTCCAAATGGTGAAGCTAAGTGCCAGCACAAGAGCCCTTTTACCGTCTCTAAAACCTAATCCAACCCAAAACATCGCTGGTTAAAGGGCACTGGAGTGGAAAGCTGCAACGAAATACAGAATGCACGGGTGAAATGAAAGTGGGCAACCACTCATCTTCCCTAGATCCTCGCCCTCGAAAGAATATAATATGACAGCTGAATGGCGCAACCACCTTACCTGCACTAACCTCTTTATGGTTCTAGACGACTATAACTACGCTGATTGACAACGACAGAATGCACCCAGTTCGAAACATGTCGTCGAATCTACCTAGAAGTATCTTTAGAAACCAGCTACAAATTAGCGTGCACTGGTCTGAACCAACCAATGAATCATACAATTTTGAACTCACACATTATCTAAACGGACCGAAAACAAACAATTGGCTACAAGCAGCACACCATCCGCACCCAAACTATGCATACTCCTCAAGAGTAACCTCAGCAGACCTAAAACTTACACACAAAGCAACAGAGCATCGCAACGCATCGAACAACCGAAAACAGAAGAAGCAAGAGATAGAGGGAAAAAAAAAACAAAACAAAACAAAACAAAAAAACAACAACAACAGCAACAACAACGGATGCACGCGCAAAGCCAATGCACCTGAGAATCGAACTCAAATCCTGGATCTCAAGCTACCTCTAGAATCATGGGAAAAAACAGCTCCAGTTAGACACTCTAGTGATGAGTGGGGCAATAGGAGCAGGCTGGAGGTACCAATGTGCAGAGGGTGAGGCGGGATGCAGAGGAGTAGAAGGAATCCCAGGGCAGAGAAGGCGAAAAGGAAACTTGGATGTAGCGGGGCAACCTTACAGTGGCAACGCAAACGAAGGAAGGGAAGGGAAGGGAAGGAAACGAATCAATACGAAACGAGAGGAGGACTACGGCGAGGACGACGGCGAGGCCGACGACGACCAGGGGAGCAGCAGGAGGAGCAGGAGAAGCAGCAGTCTGGCAGAAGCCCCCGCCCCACCTTGACTGCTTGATGACCTAGCACCGGGTGCAGCCCGCTGGATGGCGGTGGTGGGGATGGATGAATGGATGGATGGATAAGCAAGCTGCTAGTGCCTATTCCTTGCTTGCTTACCCCATTGCCTTTTTAGGTTACTTTTTGCCAGTCCCAGTCCCGGCCCCAGCCTGCTCCTGGCCCTGGTGTGGCTGGCTGGCTGGCTGAGTGCCCTCCTTTCTCCCTTTCTCTCCCTTCCCTTCCCTTGTGAGGGGAGTTGGTGATGCCCTCCTCCACCTGGCACACCCTGATTGCTCTCTTCCTCTGCTATACCTCTCTCTCTATGTTTATGGTTTTATGATTTATGTTTTATGTTCATGGTTTTATGTTTTTGGTTTTATGGTTTGATTTATGGTTTTGCTAATATAGTATGATTCAGGGGGTGGCATACACTCTCTCCCTCTCTCTCTCACTCTCACTTGGTTGTGTGCATTGTCTTTGTCAACCATTCACACATCTTGTACACCCACACACATACTCACGATATATATATATATATATATATATATATGCATACATACATATTTGTTATAAGCATCCATTCATTCTCTCCTAACCAACTCTTCCCCTTCCCCACCCAACAACACTTGCAACCCTGCTCTTGTACTCACTTTCAAATTCCATCCCCCCCCCCCTACTTCACTTCTATGTCTGTCTATTTTTAAAAAACATTCTTACTCATTACTATTCCCATGTTCATTTGTTCACTTACTCATTCAGAAGTCTATATATATATATATATATATAAATAAATGTATTTTTATCCAAGTCTTCACATTCTTGAAAGAAGGATTAATTTTAAATTCCATGAAACAGGTATAGGAAGTTCAACACTTGTATTTATTTTTAGGTAACAAATTGTTCACAAATATACACCTAAGTTTCTACAATCTGTGTATGTATAAATACATATACATACATATGTTCAAACAAAATTTGTAAGAACTCTTGTGTGCTGCCAAATGAAAATACGTTCATCATTATAATTTTTTTAATATAGAATGGAAACAACTTCATTCTATAAACAAACAAATGAATGGATGAAATTGTGGTTGCTCAGCACATCCAGAATGATTCAGATGCATATTTTATTGACATTGTTATATTACAACCATAATTAAATTTTAATATTCTACAATGTGCTGTGTGTATCATATACTACTTGTAAGGAAAAGAAAATGAGACAGAATTATCATGTAAGAAATTTTTTTTATTGTTACAAATATAGTGATGGATATGTGTGTGTATATAAATAAATAAATAAATAAATGCCCACACACATGCTTATGTATGCTTTTTGTTTAAAAAATAATAATTAACAATCCAACTGCAATATTTATTTCATTGAAATAAAAAATTTAACAACATAATTAGAATAAATAATGAACAGAAATTACCTGTTCAAAATTACTCTTTACAGATTTTCATTCAAAAATCAAAAAAACCCAAGCAGTTCTGAAAAAAATCTATATTCATATGTGATATTTTTACAAGAATATTACAAATAATTTTAAACAATTTTCACATGTGCTTCATCTTGCACATGCTACACACAATACATTGGTGTTCAATTTATTTATTTATTTATTATTCTGTTGATCATCATCCAATTTAGTAAATAATTTTAAATTTGAAATATCACATATCACTTTCATTTATCAATTATCACAAATCACATATATCAAACATTAAATAGCACATATCACTTAAGTACATCCTTTTATATGTATTCCAAGTTCCAAATTGGCACCATCTTATTTTGTGATTTTAATGTATATAATAGTACCTACATTCCACCGCTTACTACTCATGGCAACTGCACAAGATTGTAATAATCCTATATCAGTAAAACTGGAAGTTAATGACACTACAAGAGACTCTTGAGTAAACAAAGTCCCTCAACCAAGTCACAATCATGGAGAGTTCGCAAGTCACAGTGCTCTAAAATTTAAAACTGGTATAAGTCAATAGTGAAGGATATCATATCAATATAATCTTGTGATATCAAATAAGTTCAAAATGAAACTACACTTTTTGATAAACAACTTAATAATATCCCAAACACATTCTACATGATTCAAGGTAGATATCATAATTGCTTATGAGAAAGTTTTCACTCTTGCGAATCCTCGTTGCTAAAATTTGACTTCGACCTAGTGAGTTTCGCGGCAGCAATAACAAAGCTTTTGAAATTTTGAGAGGACACCTCCATATCATTCCAGTCATGATAATTCACATCATACCATGACGGCCACAACTGGCAGCAACTATGACATCGAATAATCGAAGAGAAGTGTGTCCGTCACTCGAAGTCTTGATTTCTTTCCTGTTTCTCCCCTCGTGCAAAGACTCAGCGTGAGTCAGTTTAGTGGAAGAAATGGAACATACAGTCCATCGGCTTAACTCATGGTCTAGAGCATTTCAGGTCTGCAAATCTACAGTAGTCGCAGAGGTAACAAAAAACCACGCCAATATAGAAACAGTGGGTAAGGTACAAGAACACCGACCCAAGAACATAAAGAGCAAAAATGCTTCGAGCAAAAGTTAGTTTTGTAGAAGCTCTACTCACAACTAACTACTCATGGTAGGGACTAGAAGCCATACCTTGCTATGCTATGCGATGCTAGTAGTATATTGGGCTATTTATTCTTCATTGCAAGCGACTGCAGTCCCAACAAAAACAACGTTCCAAAATGACACACATGTTCAATTCTTGGAGATGATTGATCTCAGTCTCCAACTCTACCACGGACTTCTTCTTGCGCTGATTTTGACTTAATCCTTCGTTCCTTCGTTCCTTTTGAAATTAACTAATGCAGAAATGCCCAAGTTGCATCTCCCTCTCCACATGAGCACAATCACTACATACCCAAATCAACCTGGTTATGAACCACCCAATCAACACAAATTGAACCAAATTTTAGTGGATCCAAACGAAACAGTAATTGTTTATCTACTCACTCATTTTGTATTTATTTTGGTTCATCTATACAAAAAAAAAAAAATTATTTTCCTAAAATTTAATATGTTGTATAAGTTGAAATACAAACAGTTTTTGAAGTGTATATCTTTAATCTGAATATTAAAAGTATATATATATATATATAAAACTTTACTTAATCTAAGCAAAGATTTTATTTTTTTTGTTTTTTTTGTTTCTTTGTTTTTTTGTTTTTTTGTTCTTTTTTTTTTGTTAGAATGTCAATCCAAAGTATCTATTGTCTTGTAGTTTTATAATTTTGAGTACTAAAAAAACTATCTAAATAATAATAAATAAATAAATAAATAAATAAAAACCAATCAAAATAAACAAAAGATAATTAAAATAAACAAAACACCGAAGTTTTTTAATGCACTTTAGAATGCATTAGAAAACCTCAATCTTTCTTACTTCTATCCCAGTATATTCAATTGGAGATTGTTTGTGATGGCTCATTTATAAATAAAAATTTAAGCACCTTGCCATCAAAATGTCAAATGTACTTTGGAAACTTATAAGTAACACTCATAGTTTAATCAATAGAAATTTACTCAAAATTCAATACTTATTTATTTTTGGTATTTTTTAGTATTGATTTAATTTCAAAAATAAATTAAAATAGATCCTTTAGCAACCAATTGAGTCAAAAAGTATTTATAATTTCTTTTGTATTTTTAATATATTTAGAAAATTATGAATTTATTTTAAAATACCAAAAATAAATATTATAATCAAATAGATTTATAAAATATCTATACTAAGATATCATAGATTGTTTTTAGACTTATTAACTAAAAGTCTAAAGATATATTTAAAAATATACTAAAAAAAGACCATATCAACTATCAAAGCACTTTAGTTTTAAATTTTGACAAGTTTTTTCTATCAAAATCATATTTATTGAGAATTCTATTGTAGATGTTACTTCTAGAAACAAAAATACATAAACATTAGAACAAGTACTGAAATTTTGATAGCAACAAGTTTTGCCTAAAAATAAAACTTGTAGAATTTTTTTAAAATACAAATACAATCTAAACTATGCTTAACATGATTTATTTTGTAGCTTTTTGTAGCTCAAAGATGGTAGTAAATTAAGTAAAAATAAAAGATTTCAACAAAGAAGTGTGTCCAAATTTGACACCAAATAGCACTATATATAGAAGAACAAATATTTTATTCTACCATAAAATATAATTTTACATTAATAAATAAATAAAGTAAAATCAATAGTATACAATTTATTTGTATTGAAGATATTTTATAATGTTAGAAATTTTTAATTTAATAACCAACACACACACATATTCATATATATATAAATAAATTCCATACTTGCAAGTAAAAACTTAGAAGTTACAATTTTAGTCCTAATACTGAGATTTTATTTATCTTTCAAAATAGGAATTAAATCTTTATTTTGAAGTCACCACATAATGTACTATTTTTATGTATATAATCAAAAACATTCAAGAATAATCTAAATTTTAAAAATAAAATGCATATCAATCTTTTGATAACTTCTAGTCTTAAGAGTATCAATTTTACTTGTGTTTTAATCTTTATATAAATTACATACTATTGGAGATGTATTAGAATATTTTACACTTTGATGCTATTTTCTATTACTTATTAGTATGTTATAATTGATGTGCTACAAGATTAAAATAAAGATGAATGGTTTTTTTTTTGAGAAAAAAAATTACATAAAATAAACAAAAGAAAAAGAAATAAACAATATAGAAGTTTTTGTAGTTAAAAACTTTATCTTTACATAGATATGATTTTTTTTTATAGATCTTCTACTACTTTAGTACTTCACAATTAGATAAGAAACATAGATTCAAACAAAAACAAACCAACTTTATAAATCAACCTATTTATATATATTTATCACAAATTTGGTTTGATTTAGCTATAAGAAGGCTATTAATGTGATTTGAGACTAAAGCCGTATTTAGATTCTTGTATTCATAATTTTTTTAAACTTTCAAGTATATAATAGAACACTTAATAGTATTAAAATTTTATTCTATGAACCTCCTTAGTGTTCAAACTTAATTATTATTTGGCAAAACTATCCTTGAACAAAACACCCAAAACTACAAGAAGAAATAAATAAAACAAGATGCAACAAGTTTGAGTTCATTATTTTTTATTTTATGCATAATAATCAATAATACAAAAAATATATATATGAAAAAAAAAATATCTATATATAAGTATATAAATCTCAAAAATAATAAAATTAAAAAAAAATAAGCTTCAATTTTTTAAATTTTGCCCATTTTAAAATTTTAACAATATCTTGCAAGACCAGCTACATAATCCCTATTTGATGATGTTTGTATACTTGTGGCCATTTATATGATTTTTAGTTAATACTCAAATAATCAGAATATGAATTTTAATTAAAATAAATATATAATCATATAAACATGTATACATATTTTAAAGATAAAATATAATAAAAATACTTAGTTAAACTATCACAATTACTTGGACGATATTCTTTAAACTTAGAAACAAAATTTCTTTAAATTATTACTTAATTGAATAAATAAAAAATAATAATACAAACTGAAAGCTTAAAAATAAGTAAATAAATAGGATCTCAAAAAATAAAAGAACCATCAACGTTGTCTTAACTTGAAGACAACTAATTTTGTTTTACTCAAATAGTTATAGATTGGTTGTCTTTATTTTAAGTTTAATAATTTTTTTTGTTATTAATACAAAATCTAAGATAGTATAGCTCCAAAAATTTTGTAACACATAAATTTCTTTTTTAAACTTAGATGTTTCAAATTTCTAGGTATTAAAATTTCTTGAGTTTTAGTTTTGAAGCACCAAATATTTTTAAAAGTTTGTAAATAATGGAATAAAAGACACATAGTGAGGCTACAAGCCTATTGTTAGTTTAGCAAAATGATGAGATTTAGAGCCCTAGTTGATGTCTTTATTTAGAAATATCAAAAAATATTAGTAGATTAGAAATCTTACAAGGCTCATCTTCTTATGGCTTAATCTTTGAATGGTGTTTGAACATGTATGTATGGGTGTTAAACATGCATTGATGTAATATTATGCATTTCTGTACAAAACTGTGTGTGGTTATTTGTTTAAATTCTTGCAAGTCTACCTTCAAGTTGGTATGAATTGAGACTTTTTTATCATAACAAAAACAATTTAGCACTTGCATATATATATATATATATTAATGCGGTTGTGAGGTATACTTAAATAAATCAACTTAAATAAATCTCAACATATTGTGGCTAATTTCTTAGATTTCTATAGATATTTTGTAAAGACAAATATATAGAATTTGTAAGAAATAAACCTTGGTCGACTGTTTGGCCAACTCTATTAGGTATAATATGTAAGCAACAATAGAAAGAAATCAAAAACAATTACAATATCCATTGTTTATATTCATATTTTAGCTTTTTGTCCAATAACATAAAATTTTATTTTTATAATTAACAAATTGGCAAACATCATTTAAAAAAATTAAAACCTAGTTTAGAAGAATCAATGGATAGTATTTACTTCTATAAGTCATATATATATATATATATATATATATATATATTTATATATATATGTAAAATAAACCAATATACCTTATCAATATCAACAGTACAAAAATATAATTAAATTTAATTAGAATTAAACCACTAAAAGTAAATGATATTTTGTAAAAATAAATAAGTTTATACTATTACAATAAAGATTTTGTTCTTATTTGTTGATATTGTGATTTTTTCTTTTTTTATTTTAAAATTAGTCTATTATCTATCTATGTACATTCATCCAATGTTGCATTGTTTTTCATAAATTGTACTACCATAAATCTTTTAAATCCATTAGTATTTACTAAATCTCTCCATACCATTACAAACAAGTTATTGGTATTTTCTTTTCAATGATTAAAACTAAAAGTTCAAATCATTTTAAAAAAATCTAAGTATTCAAATAATTCTATTATCAAAAATACAAACAATATCAGAATAAAATCAAAGAAAATAAATTTATATCTCTTAAGAAAAGAAAAAGCTAAAAATAAAAAGAATTGGACCTTAAAAACATCCACAACTACTTCTCTTAAAGACCAATAAACATTTTTTTCTAGAAATAAAACAAAATTGTAGACCTTTGCAAAACACTACACACCAACAAAAAATTACAAAAAATAGAGAAAAATTTAAAGTCATGCACACCAAACATGTAAGTGCAAACCAAAACCAACAAATTTTTTCATTGTCTACAAAGCACCAAACTTTAAAAAAAAAAAAACAAAAAAAAAAAAAAAACAAATAAATAAATAAATAACAAGACTAAAATAGCACAACAAAAAAAGAAAAAAAGAAAAAGAAAAAAAGGACCTGTTGCACTTTTTTACAATGCAACCAAGTATAACCAAACATGAATCAACCAAAATTTGCTACTAAGAATAATAAAAACATGATAAACTAATGGAGTACTACTACCACAACAAAACCAAAAGGCACCCAACTTTAACACACTTATATGAACAAAATAACAATAAAATAAAATAAAACAAAACACTTTACATATTTAAATGAAACACAAGGAGATTTTTTGCTCCATCATGTTTGTGTCTAAAACTCTAACTACAAACCTCAAACATAACCATCCATTTTAGTCATGTTTCATTTCCTCAAATTATAAAAATCGTGTATTCAAAACATCAACAACACCAACAGCAAACAAATAAACAAACTCATATAAATACAAGATTGTTAATATGGTGGGAAAAACTTATATTCTAAAGATCAATCTTGTAACAAGCTGCACACTATTGCCAATTCTAAAGCAATATTGATCCTCTCACCTTTTGGTTTGCAAATTGCAGCTTCGATGTCAATTCAGTTCCTTGGTATTTGCTACAAAACTACCAAAATTTGAGCACATGTGACCCAAACTTATACGTGTTATACTTTGAGGTCCTAGCATCCGCTCACCCTAACTTCCTAAATCCGCTCAGCCTTTCTTACAGCACCAAACGCATCACATAACATACTTAAAACTATTCAGAATGCATTATGATGGTATACAAGTCTTTTGATTACTATCGCACAATAGCTAATCAGACCATCATTGAGGATCCAAATAAATCAACTGCATAAAATGCTATAGCCAGGTGATGTGGATTACGCAATGATGCATAATCTACTACAAAGTCCGATCGATAAGTGGCTAGTGCCTATGTCATTAACTTCTTCACACCACAATTTACCATTGCACTTAACAAATCGACTAGCACCCTACAAAGAACTATAAGATGTCCAACCAAACCACACAATCCAAAAGCCACATTTATCAATACTACAACACTGAACAAGAGTACCCAATGTTTGCACACTCTGCTGAAAGTTTTATCCTGTTCGAACTTCAATTTACACCCCACAATTTGCCACAAATAACATAATAAATAAATAAATGAAAAAAACCTCATGGCCTTTGCACTCAACCTATTCCAACCCCAAAAAACAACTAGCCACATTTCTAAATTAACCACCTCTCTCAAATAGCACAAAACAGGCACAATATAACCAAATGAACTCAAAGAAGTGATTCGCTTCCCAAACATTCGCCTCCACGAATGTACCGTTAAGTCTGATATTCAAGATAACATGGTACATTAACATCACACTTCCACATCCACAAAAAGACTCAACCTTCAGTGCCTCATCCACATGCCTTCCACTTAACAAAAACAAAGTGAGTAAACATTAACACAACTTCAAGTTCACAAAAGCAAGGACAACTAACACAATCAATGCAGCGGCTAACACCACATACGTAACAATCAGAATCATGCAAGACCAGAGCATCAACAACCATCATACCGCCATCGCACGCCCTCATGCATACAGCACAAAAAGAAACGCTGTTGTCTCAGAACCGATGATTTCAGAGCTATATATATATATATATATATATATATATATATCTTTTATTCACCACTACAGATGCACTGGGTCCGCGAAAAGCGACCACGAAAAATTCGCTTCCTGGACGTTGCTATTGCTCACATGCAGGAGGGGTAGTGATTGCGTCGATCTAAATAATTTGAACAAACGACTCTGTTACACACCACCACTGGCGACGCGGATTCCAACCATCCAACACCACAGCCAACTCAACATGATCTCTACAGCCTGGTATTGTTTCATGTACCCACAGCCCAACGCCTCTACTTTTACAATTCACACGTGGAACGCACGACAACTCCTCCTGCAAAGTGACACAACAAATTTACAGTCACGACCCAGTGCCATCCTACAGCTACAAATCCTCATCATTTGCGTGTTCTAGGAGGTAGTTCGCAGCTAATTGCTCGTTCTTATCGCACGCAAGGAATGCCTCGATTACAAGCGCTCGATTGAATCCCATGGCCTCCAACTGCTCAGCCAACACAAACTGTCTTCAGCACCATTGCAATCCACCCATGCTCTACTTCTTCACATGCACCAGGTTCCCCCAAACTTTCAAACACCTGCCGCCACTACACTTACCTCCACTCCACGTCGCTATCCACACCAAACCACAAAATACACATCACTGCCAACAGCCACGTCTTACGATCACGTCCACACACTTACCCGTTCAATGGACTCTCTCTCTTCAGGGGTCACGTTCACAGACTGCGGATATCCTCCTGCCAGCCGCCCCACAGCATCCCTACAAAATTCCGGGCCGCATTGTCCCTTGTGTCAGCGACGTTCTCCGCAGCTTTTTCACACTACCACCTCACACAATCACTACCTATGACGTGAGCGGTGCGTCCCGCAACACCCTGCGCCTCCCCAGCCGCATACCACCGACACATCCTCACCACCCTCGCACCGCGGCCATGCCACGGATACCAAAACCACAATGGGGGCTGCACTTACCCTCCTTCCGCGCCTTCAGCGCCCGCCTCATTGATCAGCCGCAAAAACTCCGCCTGGTTTTCATTAATCAGCCGCAGCAGAGCGGGATTTTGTTTCCCCAGTTCTTGTAACATAGGCTGTCGCAGTTCGTCAACAAAAGCATGTAAGAACACATGCGCACCTCACCCTTCACTGACAAACGCTATCGCCAACCAAACCTCCACCAACAGACCACGCCATCCACAATTGGCTACTCCCAACCACATGCTCTGTCCGTCCCAACATGCTCGAATCATGCTGCACTCACCTGCAAAATCTGAGGGTTGGCTTGCACCATGGTCCTCAACGCTTGAAACTGCCGTCATTCACAAACGGAATCACATCAGCGACAAAGCATGCCCTACACTCATTGCGATCCACTACACCGACAGTATTGACTGGCACAAAACACCAGCACCACCCACACAACCATTCGCCGCAGGACATGCGCGTTACAAAACCCCCACCATACACATCCAAGTTCATAGGTCTCGAGAGAAAGAACCTGTGGGTTGTTCCGCAGAAAATCCAATGCTCCTAACCCAGCACCTCCTCCGCCTGCGCCCGGCATGCCCTGTCCAACAAAACAACTCATCTCTTTTCAGGCTCGCACCGTCAGGTCGCAAAGTAGTCCAGCACAGCCCTCCATCGAAACAAACGCCTGCACTCACGTACACTCGCTCTTGATAAACCGGTGCCTATGCCAAGGCTGCATTCAACTAGTCCTTTCATTGTACCTAACCTCACAGTCCACGTGGCACCTCTACTACCATCTCCACCTTATACGCCACACCAGTCCTATGAAATCTCACCCACATTGTACCTGAGGAAACAGATCCAGAGGGGCGGCATTTGGTCCTTGAGGATTCGCTGCTACTGCCGCTGCGCCTGCGGCACCAGGGCCTGCTGGCGCCGCCGCGACAGGTGCTCCGCCCGCAGGAGGACCGCGCGCTACAGGAGCTGGAACTTCCGCAGCTTCAGGTATCCCCTGCACAGCACCCATACCAACCGTACCACAATTAGAACGGCACGTCCCACACCTCCACTGCTCTCCATCTCGATCTTCCCCCTCCATGCATCATCACATACCGTTTTACGCGTCTGCTCTTCCACGGTCACTCAACCTCATTTTCACATACCGATCGTCACATCTCCATCCCGAAACAATGACCTGTTCAAGAACATTGCAAAAACACAACGTGCTCCTGAAATATCATACCAACCATCCTGAACCCTCCACTGTCACGCATGCTCACTTCATCATTCGCAACCTTATCTCACACCCTCACTGCACACCCTCTCTCGCGGAAGGAGAAGCTTACAGAGTAAAGATACTCCACGGCTCTCTCGGGGTTGTTGAAAGCAGCTCGCAATGCGCGTAGAACAGTGTCGCGATCCCACGTTCCTCCCCCCATGTCCATAATTTGCTGCACTGTTGACTCAAGAGCAGACCCTGCGACAAGGTTTGATGCAGCCTGACCATATCCATCTCCCGTGCCTCTGCACAGCGCAACCCTCCGCTAAATCAACAACACCTCCAGCCACCACCCTCCCCCAATTGCCGACTCCAACACCTTAGCACTACTGAGCCCCCGCACTCATCAAGTAGTTGCACTCCCACGCCACACATTTGCACAATCAAGGCGGCACAAGTATCCCATTCTCTCGGTTTCATCGCTGCACTAACAACCACAATAGCTCTCGTTCTGGCCTCATCTCACAAGCCTTGCTCTACAGCACCTCCTTCGCTACTCGTCATCATCCCTCAAGGGGGTTATTACTCACGCTGGAGCTCCTGCACCCGGGGTTGCTGCCACCGCAGCCGGAGCCGGAGCAGGTGCCGCTGGCGCTGGCGTGGACGTTGATGCAGGAGCTGGAGCTGGAGCTGGAGCGGGTGCTGCAGGAGCCTGGTCACCGGAAAATCAAATAACTGAATCACATCAATCAGCAACAACACTAGCCGCATCCGGCACACCCGCTTGCTACTGCTGCTAGCAACTGTCTTCCTCACCCTCCACGCGCCACTACTCCCTGCAAATCGCTTCCAAATATGGACCCAATTCAGCCGCGCCTCAACTACACAATACCTGGACAGGTCCCGACGACGACGCGGGTGCGCCACCTGCTGGTGCCGGTGTTGCTTTCGTCTGCCAAAAAAACACATATGCCGCGCTGATTCAAAATTCCGACATCGTGCAATCCGCTTGCGCATCACAATTCCTTCTGCCCCTGGCTCCTACTCCCAGTCTCACACGCAAAACCCATTCGTCTAACCAAATGCACGATCACATACATTCCGCAAAGCCACCGCCGGGCGCCACGAACTGCACAACCCACCTGCAACTGGACCCAATAGATTACCCACGCCAGCAACGAAGCCTTACCTTTGTCAACATCACAACGAGGAAGCCATTCTCTGCCACCTTGTTATCAGCCATGGTTGTCTCGTCTTTCAGAACTTTCCCTTGATGAATGAGAAGTTGCTGCGCGCAAGGGAAGGCATCCTTTCCTTGCAACTCTTCTATCTTCCTCTTCACGGAGCTGACCTGTATGCCACACACATCATCTCGCACTTCATGCACCACATCACCCTCGCAATCAATCCTCCCCATCCTTGCACGCTCACACACGCACACGCACACGCACGCACAGACTACTACCAAAACCAGCCTACGACAACGCAGGTTACTGGGAAATTACTACAAAGGCACTCGAACATCATCCAGATTTCATCAGCGCCAGCCATGTCCCAAAACCTGGATGCATAGCAAATATTTTCGACTAATCGCCCAAATCATGGGCATTCATTCAACCAGACCGCGCATTACGTGGGGATTCATCAGCCGCGGAGCTACCTCGCCCACGTCTGCAATGCTTGTACACGTTACTAACTAGCTGTCCAGAAATCTCTCCTTACCCTAGCTTGTCACACGCGCTCCAAATCACACACCCAGAACAATACCACATGCTCTCGCTCCCCTGTTCTACACGAACAACCCCCTGGAATTTCAAACCCACGCGCCCTCGTGGGAAACAAAAACCGGATGTGCGCGATCATGCACGAATCAGCAGCAGTCCAACAACCACATCTTCTGCGATCAAACCAGAGTGCACGCAAAAGAGAGCAGCCCGCTCACGACCGCCCTAGCCATAATCCCACACCTCTATGCTAACCCCGTCCTGGGCCCTTTAATGCCGTGATGAACTGCATCATCGCGCACACGAGTAGCACAACACGCTCCACACACTAACACCATGCACTATGCAGGACGCACCAACATAGATGCCAGAAGTACTGAAACGACCAACAATTTGGAACACAAAAGGCTACGACAATATCCCAGTTCAAGCTCGAAGCAGCCCCTCGCACCCACGCATCCACAAGCACCCGACGCCCCAACTAGCTCTAGCTATTCCACCACAGACGCGGGAAGCGTCAGAGAGAACGTAGCCCACACCGCAAGCCATGTTTACCAGCTCGTCTTCCGCGACGTGCAGATCAAAGTGGTTCCCCTTCAGAGTCTTCACGGAGATCTTCATGGTGTGCCGATCCAAAACCCCCGAGCTCGGACGCGGACGCACGCAACAATCTGCGACCGCCGATGATGGATCCCCACCTCTAGAACCACAACAGAACACACAATTGGCTGCGATGATGATGTCCCCTGCTTCGCAAGCCCTAGCGCTCCCCACACACTCAATTAGTTCCCGGAGCAGCACACAAGAGGGAAGACGAGAGAGAGCGCCTTGCCTTCCTTCCTTCCATTGCGTTGCGATCCGTTGCCGACTCGGTCAGACGCTCGTTCGTTCGTTCGCCATGCTTGCGCAGTGAGTGGTTTGGTTTCTTTCATCTCTGCCCGGATCCTGGCTGCCCGCGCCTTGTGGCGTCCCACCCGACGTCGCTCGGCTCGGCAGCGCTGGCTGCCAAGTGAAAGGGCCTTGGTGCAGCATTGTCTTGCCGCGGCTCCCGCCCCCTGGGGCACACAACCCCTGGCTTTGGCTTCTTGCATGTCTTTGGAAACTTTAAGTTGACGTGTTCTTTATATTTATTTGTTTATTTACTAATTTATTTACATAATCCTTTCTCTTGTGTGGTTTTTCAAATGGATCATGTCATTGTAACTTTCATATTGACCAACTTCATCAACATTAAGAATGAGTAAGCATCCTTGAAAACCTTGTTTTTCACAGAAATTTTAATACACTGAACATAATATAATATGAAATTTTCACTTGTGAATTTTTTTTTAAACCAAAATAAAAGGAAAATCTACAACATAAACATAAAAATTTTACAATACAAAGATTAATAGTATAGAATTAATAGTAGCTTTAAGTTACTTTAATAATAATAATAATAATAATAATTAGATGTTAATACATATTTTGCACTCATTATCTAAAAGTAATTACAAGATAGTTAGATAAAATAATTTTAACTATTTGGTGGTGTATATAAAAAGAGATGAATAAAAAATTAAAAAAACATTCATATAATGAATATCCATGATCATCTAATTGCAAAGATTATCAATAAAATGATTGTTTGTTATTTATGATTTTGAAGAATGTTAAATATATCCATCATTTTAGTAAATTTATCCATCTTATTTTAATCATTATGAAAAACATGATGATTCCCAACCTTTGCACAGTCTGATCCCTCCATTCCCAATTCTTACTCCAATCCCTAGTTTCCACTTAGAAGTTTTGTATTGCAAAGCAAGAAGGTTGATACAAACTTGTGTGTTTGACCACATGGTGTGATAAAGCTATAACAAAGGAATGGTGGAGAAAAAGAGGGGAGACAAGATTCTTTGAGAAATATATGGATCATGCCTTCCAAATTGTTTTTGTGAAGGCCCAATACCAAATTCTCGATGTTATGAATCAAGGCATTTATTATAAGCACAATAGATTATTAGGTTGAGTAATTTTCTAGTTTAAAGTGGATATGTATTTCATGTGGTTTCAATATACCTACAATAACTAAACAATTGGTTGACCAAAGTAATTAATCATCCACAACAAACTCTAAACCACCACTAACTTAAGCAATTTGAATGAAAGTATACATGTTTTTTCTTGTCAATATCAATGGAATAATTGGTTGTATTTTTTATGTTAGAGCGAGCAATGAATGATTTCAATGTTTCTTTGAAGCAATTGTGAATAAGATGCAATAACACAATTGTGCATTCCTTATTGACACACACCTTTTGGTGCAATATCACAACACCTTTGAATAATTTGGAGTCCTTTCTTTTATTAATTGACAACTTCATACTATAACAAAATGTTGATCAAAATTTATTACTGCAAAAATTAAAATGAAATTTAAATATACTCAAATACATGCCTTATTGATCAAATATAGTAACTATAATAGTAAATTTTAAGAATATTCTTTTTTACACTCTTGTGTCACTGAAAAGAACAGTTTGTCACTGAGAGATATTACACAATTGAAATAGAATTGCTATTTCTAAAGAGAAGAAGATGAGAAAGTCCTAGAATAATACTAAAATCTAAAGACGCCTTGTCAAGTGTGGGGAAGGCTTCATTTTTACCTCTATATATACTCTTTAACTAAGAGCTACATGGCGATATTATATAGGACCTCGAATATATGTTGACTTTGTTAGCCACATGTCTGAACTTGCAAGATATGTTATTTTAATTATGTGCCACATAGCGTTTGTTTCATAAGCTACTATATGGAATTAACTTGTTGGCCTAGTTTCTAACCTACAAATACATCTAAAGTCAAAATCGCATGTACAAAAGTTTTTAAGAAGCTTTTGTAGAAGACTTTTTGTAATTAATCTAGATTCACATACTTCTAGTTAATTATATAAGTAACTATTGAAGTAAATGTATACATCGATGATATCACCACCTCTTTCTGGGCACAAGTTCTATAAAGAGTAATCTTGATATGTTAACGAAGTCCAAGATGCGGCAATTGATATTTGCAATATACTCTAATCTTTGCTCTCTTTGAAGATGGTTGATAGGCCATCTCAGCCATCGATAGTATCTCATACCAAGACAAGAAGATTATCGTATTATTTGCTTGTTATTCAGGCCTTTGTAACTTCTTTCAAATAAAACATTTAGAACACTAGTAGAAGTTATTTCTATCCCTAATAAAATCACAAAACATTGAAAGTTTCTTCCAAGGTCGTAATACTAAACACATTGTAGCTTGCCATCTATTCGAGGAAGGACATGTTATTCTTCAGAATCTTCATCTCGATTTTATCATCTTGAAGGTTGTAACTATCACAATATCTTGTTTGATAAGTCCTCAAATCAAAGCTCTTGAGTTGAATCTGTTGGTTGTTAGTTCTCCATCTCTTTTGTGTTACAAATACACAGAAGCTACAAATAAAGATAAAAGATAGAATGTTATCTTCTTTTGATCTTATTTCTTTTATAACAAAGATTTGTTATTCTTCATCTTGGTTTTGGTAGATTTTGTGGATGAAAGGCATCAACTTTCTTTATTGTATTTGCAAGATTTTTTAATAGCTCCCATGTACATTCACTAATATCATATTTGTACCAATGAATAAGATATTTCAACATATTTTGGCACTGCCTTGAGTCTAAGACTTCTTCCACTTCAAACTCTTGATTATTATTTACTTCTATAAAAGAATGTGGCATTTGTCTTCTTCCTAAGATATTCACTGTCTTATACGGCTTAAGAAGGGACATATGAAATACAGAGTGAAATTCCATAGACTCCAATAGATGTAATTGATAAGTAACATGATTGATTTGTTCACAAATAGGAAAAGGTGATAGCCTACAATAGTCTAACTTATCACAAAGACGGATAGTCTTGATATTGTGACAAAGTAACCATATCTTATCACCTATGTTGAATTAAGGTTATTACTTGCAATAGGCATCCACATTGGTCTTTTTTCATTCTTGAGTTTTTTTTTTTTAATTATATCTTCATTGTTACATGTAACTCTAACCAACGATTTGCTAAATCTTCCGCCACAAGATTATCAACTTTTGAAAAGTCAAAAGTACCAAGTCATGGATGATAACCATAATTGATAAAGAAAGATGTTTGTTGATTAAAAGAATGTACCAAATTATTATATGCAAACTCTGCCAATGACAAAAGAGTTGTTCAATCATCTTGATGATAGTTGATGGTACACCTCAAATACTGCTCCAAAACTTAATTCACCAGTTTTGTTTGCCTATCAATTTGAGGATGAAAAGCCAAAGAAAGCTTTATATGTACTTTTAGAATCTTGAATAGGATTTTCCAAAGTCTTGATACAATTGAATCCCCTATCTGATATAATATCATTTGGTAATCCATAATAGCGATAGATATTGTCAATGAAAAGCTTAATTATTTCTTCACCTGAAATAGATTTTATACATGGTAAAAAATATATTATTTTAGTAAAGCAATCTATAATTATAAATATAGAGTCATATAAACTTGAACTTGAAAGATTTGGATTAAAATCCATAGAAACAAAAGACCATGATTATTCTGGAATTGGTAATGGTTGAAAAAGTCCATAAGGTCGATGGCGAGGAGTTTAGGATCTTGAATAAATATCACATGATTGTACAAAGTCTTTGATTGCCTTCCACATTTGAGACCACTAAAAATCTCTTGATATTAGCTCCAAAGTCTTATTATATCCAAAATATTTGGGGGCTGAAAAATCATGAGAAGTTTGAAGGACACGTAATCATGCCTTGCCTTTTGGAATATATAGGTAAACTTTGAAATATAGTAGGTTGTTTTTGAATTCAAACTTTGAAGTGTCATAGTACTTAGAAGAAGTATTCTTAATATCATGAACAAGAGGATCAGAGGACATACTTGATTGAATTTGCTTAATAAAGATTGAATTAATAGTCAATGTTGATTTTATTGCTCAAAGATAAAAATGCTCGGACTTCAAGAGAATCATTCTTTGTTGATCAAAAGTTACATCTCTTTCTTTTGGTGTAAAATAAGAATGTCTAAAAAGGACGTCTGGTAGACCTTATTGTATTTTGAGTTGATAAGTAAACTTAAAATTGAATCTAAATAAAGACATGCTCCAACAAGCTTAACGACTATTCAAAACATGTGTTGACATGAAGTACTTAAGGTTCTTATGATCTATATACATGATGACTGGACTTGAGGTGCTTTCTAGATAATGATGCCATTCTTGAAATGAATCCATGATTGCAAGGTGCTCTTTGATATAGATCACATAATTAATCTCGGATGCTAAAAATTTTCTAGAATGGAAAGCTACAACACCCATAATAAAGTCTAATGCATCTGTTTCCATAAAAAATGTCTTAGAAAAGTCGACACAATATAAGATTGATACAAAAGTAAATTTCTTCTTTAAAGCATCAAATGATACTTTTGCTTCTTTATTCCTCTCAAATTTGTCTTTATAAGTCAATCATATAAGTGGACCTTCAACTTGAAAAAAGTTCTTAATGAAGATTTGGTAGTAATTAGCAAAGTTCAAAAAGAATTGCATATCTTATATTATTCTTGAAATCTTTCAATCTATAATAGTTTGGACCTTCTTAAAATCCATCATAAGGCTTTTGTTGGAAATGATGTATTCTAAAAAGTCAACTTGAGTAATATAAAATACATACTTTTTTAATTTGTCATATAATCCTCCATCTCTAAGTTTTTGTAATACGCAACGAACATGGTGTTTATATTCTTCCGTCTTCTTAGAGTAGATTAGAATGTCATCTAAATATCAAAGGACAAAATTATCTAGAAACTCACAAAAACCATCATTCATAAGATGTTGAAAAGCGATTAGTGCATTTGTGAGTCCAAAAGACATGACATTACATTCAAAATATCTATATTTAGTTCAAAAAGTAGTCTTCCATTCATCCCCTTTTTTGATAAGGTTTAAATTGTAAATCTATTTTGGTATAGATCTTTGCTTAATTGAGTTAGTCAAGAAGTCCTGATATCAAAGGCAAATGATACCTATTTTTAATTATGATCTTATTGAGTCCTCGATAATCCACACACATACTTAGAGATCTGTCTTTCTTCTTTACAAATAAGATAGGAGCACCAACTGGAAATTTAGAATGGCATATGAAGTTCTTTGCCAAGTTCTCATCAATATATTCCTTTAATGCAACCAACTCAGTCTACGATAAGCTATAGATTGGTCTGAATGGTGGTTCAGCTCCTTCTTGCAAATCAATTGAACAATCATAAGGTCAATTTAATACAAAGATGGATCTATTTATTATTTTTCATAGTTTCCAATCTTTTATTTTTGTATTTTAATTGCATGCTTTTTATTCTTATTATTATAATTTTATAGCATTAATAGTTAATTTTCAAATAATAATTTGTATTAAAATTATTTAGATATTTACTTCGATTATTTTCTTAGCATTGTCTCTAAAGTCAATTAATTCTAATGAAAGAGATAGAATCTATGTTTATTAATATTATATTTAATTTTTATGTTTTGATTAAATATTATTGTTATTATTTTATTTTATATTATTTTATTAATTATTTATAATTGTAAAACAATCACTCGATATTGCAAGAACTATTAATGTTTCAACTCTATTTAAATTTGTCCATCATATTTTTTTTTACTGCTACAAGATTTTAGATTTATTTTGTGTACCACTAAATGATCAATCTTTAATTTGCATGAGATCAAGGTATAAGTTGATTTTATTCTTAAACAAATATTAGCCAATTATTTAATTAAAATTTGAATTAACATAAATTGAGCATAATACATATGGTATTGTGTTGGTGTTGACTAATTAAATTTATGCTTTAATCCTAATTGGATGGCATTGCAACACATCTAAATACCTAAATCTTAACTTATTTTTATAAAAATAAATACATGTATTATGCTTAAATTATTTTGATGTTTTAGTCATTTTATTAAAAATGTACTAAGATAGTTTACAAGAACTATTTAAATTTGAAACATTATCAAAATCACTACATTTGTTTGAATGCATAGAAAATATGTGATGTGTGATATTCATCCTTTATTTGTGAATTCTTTAATTATTGATGCAAATTTACTTATATAAAAATATAAACTTATTCTTAACTTATTCTGAAATCAACAATAATAGAATAGATATTGGTAAAACATGTATTTATGCATTATTACAACATCACATGTATAATGCATCTATTTCAATTGACAACTATCAATAATTTATAAATTTTTATTATTTTATTATTTAATATTCTTTGTACCATATTAAAATATTGAAGTATTAAATACTATCAAAAAGGGTCAATATAGAAGGTGTGAGACATGTGACAATCACATGCGCCATTAGATGTAATACATAACAATCATGTAGTTTGGTGCAAAGAAGTCATTGGGAGATATGAATAGTCTTCTTTGATGATGATTTAATGAAGGTATGATGATAAATATTTTCATCTAAAAACTAAACATATATAGGCAATACATTATTTACCTCTACTTTATTGTGGAATGCACTTGCAAAATGATAAGAATGTTTTAGAAGGAGAGAGAGCTTCTAAACAAAACTATGTATTGATGTAGTTGTCTCACTTATATACAAGAGAAAGAAGAGAAGATAAATAATTTCTCTTCACTACATTCTAAATATTGTAGCTATAGTATTTACTCTGATTATCATAAATATTATAGAAAGCATGTCACAGACATAGACATGTAAATCAATAATTACTTATATGATTTAGATAATAGAAGGTAAAAGTAGGTCAATTCCATAATATCTTCTATAGTAGCTTTTTAGAAGCTTCATAGACGCTGCTTTGACTTTATAACTGTCTTTAATTAATTTTTTAAGTTAGAAAAGAGGTCTACAAGTTGGCCATGTGCCACACATATTGATAGCTTAAAGAACAAGCTAACTATGTGGCCCACATGTAGAAAACTTGCCTTCTAAGCTAAGGCATGTGTCCTGCAAAGTCAACATATATTAAAGTTCCTATAAAACATCGCCACGTAGCTTCTAGTTAGATAGTATATGTAGAGGTAAGAGTGAAGACTTTTTCACTTTTTTCAACTCTTTTCTTGCTTCTATTCTAGTTTCAAGAGTCTTAAGTTTTCATTTCTTTTGGCAATAAGCCATTCTAGTTTCTTTTTAATATACGTACTTCCTTATTTTTATTTTGTCACTTTTTCTTTGACATAGATTTCATTGGTTTATGCATCATCTTTCAATTCACATTCTTGACAGATTGTTGGCTACATTTAATACTCTCAACAATCTTCATTGCTTATCATAATATTTATATAATATAAAATTTTCATAGAATTATGATCTATATTTTTTTATAATCTTATATAATCAATAATTGTTGCCTTATTAAAATCTTATCTAATAAAATCTTATTGTATTCAAGGACAAAAATTATAGATGAAAGAAATAGAATACAATATCATTTTTATTAATTATTTACAGAGTTCATTAACTTTCTTGCTCAAGAAAAGCAAATTGCCTCATGCCTATACCATGAATAAGTTGGCAATGGTTGCACAAAGAAAGAGCTTTGGTGAGGAGATCAACAAGATTATTTGTAGATTTAATTTTCTTTATTTTAAGAGCTTAATCAATAACTAAGTCATGGATACAATTAAAATATTTTGAATCAATATGATTTATCTTGTTGCCTTTGATGAAATTGACTTACATTTGTGCAACACAAGTATTATTGTGTTTATGCAAAATAGTTGGAGAAACATCATATGAAAGTCCACAGATTATTTGAATGAATTTATCAATTAATCACAACCAAATACATTTGTACGATGCTTCATGTAAGGCAATAATTTTTGCATGGTTGGATGAAGTTGCAATCATAGTTTATTTCACTGATTTCCATGATATTGCAGCTTCATGTCTTAAGAATACATAGCATGTTTGAGATTTAAATGTTGCAATATCATATTTATATTATACATTATAATATCCAACCAATTTTGGATCTAAAAATTTTATGTAATATATTTCTAAGTTTTCAGTATTTTTTTAAATAATATAATAAATATTTGATGTGATTGCAATTTGGTTTAAATCATCTATTGCAATAAAGATTTTTTCAACAATTTTATGCTTCTATGCAAGAATCAAAATCTCTCTCCTATTTAAAATAGGAGTTGAAAAGAGTTAACTATTTTCACTTATATTTTGGTGTCATATTATGTGTTGTCATATTTAAAAATGCACTGGGTATTTGGTTATGGAAGGTGGGATTGTGTTTTAGAAGTATCTAAGAATCTTAATATGTAACACCTTTATAAGATGAATGCAAATTGAATTTTAATTTAAAAGTACTTAAATCTAATACAAAGTGATCAAAAACACTCTTTTTAGTAATCTTAATAATAAATAAACTCCATTTGCCTTATTACTTTTGTAATTAGGTAATTTTGAACTTTCTTTGCAAACCTTAGCTCTAATCAGCAAGCTTTTGTAAGCTGTAACTGCTAATCTAATCATCCACATACAACAAATTTTTTCATACAAATGCCACTATAAGTTTTTTATGTGTACAAAAAGAATTGACTCCAATCCAACTTACTAATCGTGAAAAAATGCCCAAAAACTACACTGATGTTTTTTGGCTGCCAACTTAAAAGTTGATACAAATGTTTCAATAATGATTTCTCCTTCTCAAACTATTAACTTTAATTCAAAATTGATGTGTAGCTTGATCTTTAAGTCTTCTAATACCATGCCAAATTTCACTTTGATCTGATTAGTAGATCTTTAGATATCATAGAAATCCTACTCAACCTCAAACTGCCAACTTTCGATACCTTCTTGTACTAAAACCCAAATATCTCTCAACTACACTATTAGATTATTACAAAATTTTACATATATTTAACACACCCAATTAATCAAGCACATATCAAATTCTGAATTATATATGTGACATCAATTTTATGAATTAGCCGAGAGTGCTAGCCCTAATTGTATTGTATAAATTCCAAGTCACCAATACAAACCCTAACTTTGAACAATAATTGGAAAGTCAAACCAAATCTTATAAAAAAAAGCCTTATGTTTCAAGAAGAAGCTTCAAGCTAGCTTTTTAATTCTAATTGCCAATCTTTGAATGACTTTATATTTTGTCCTAGTGGGTCATTTTAATGGCTAGAAATCTGATTTTGACCCTATTTCACAAAAAGTTGACCTCCAGATATCAATCCAACCTATCTTAGGGGTTTTTTAGCCCAATCTTATCCTCAACTTAATACAAGTATCAACCATACTTATTATTTATCTTTTCTAATCTAATTTTAATAATTTATGGTCTTTCTAAGGCAATAAAAGAGTCTCTATTGCCTAGAAGGTAGAATTATTAACCAACCTTTAACCTACTAACTATTAAGAGAAGAAAATTCACTAAGAGGCTTTTATAAAAGCTATGTTTAAATACCTTGAATTATTATTGAATCAAGATAATTAGATATTAATTAAAAAATAATTTTTATTATATTTATCACTATATAGTTATGTTACAACATGACATTGGTAGCTGATCAAACTCCAAAGTGTTGAGGGTGCAAACATTCTATGTTTATATTTTATGATGGAGCTCACATGCAATTTTACCATTGTTGTTCATTCTTAGAAACAAATTGCATTTGCTCTAGACGTAGTCATCAAATTTCTAGTTTAACAAGTTGAAGATTTTTTAATAAAAAATCATCTATCGTGTAGGATAATATATGTTGTTGCAGAATCAATGAGTGCATCATTTGACTTATTATTTGAGGTTTTGTCATTTCTATAAGTCTTTAAATCATCAATATCAATTGATTCCATAGACGCATCCATGATATGAACTTCACAAATCTTAACTTGAAGTTTCTTATTTTTTTGGAGCTTTTTGATTAAGTATTTTGAAGTTCGGCATGCATGTGTTAAATGTCCAATCATGCCATATTTATAGTAAGAATACATCTTTGATTTTTATTTTCTATTGTAATTAGTAATAAAATATTTATTCTTTCAATATAGATGGAAATAGTCACAACCATGACTGCTTTAGTACTTATGATCACTTTTTCTATGTTTGTATAATTTTTTTTTAGACTTTGAAATATTAATTGCATGAAATTTTGGAACCATGGTTCCAATACGACAAGCTTCTGTATTATGCAAAAGTAGCTCATTTTGTTTCTTTGCAAGAAGTAGATAGGATATGAAATCAGGATAACTTTGAAATTTCATGTTCTTATATTGTTTTGCAAGTATTACAGATGGGAGAAGAAATGTAGAGAGAATTTTCTCAATCATTTCTTCTTCAAAGATGCTTTGTCCAAACAATTATAGTTGTGAGACAATATGACTAGTTGTGAGACAATATGATACATTTCACTGTTGAAAGTATTTAAATTTTGAAAATCTAAGATACATAAATATGTTCAATCACGTGGAAGGAAAATAGTCTTTTGATGATCAAACTTGGAATTAAGATTCTCCAAAAGCTTGGCTGAATCTTTCATTTCAAATATTGATGTTGCAATTCAAGTATAAGATGGCTATGAAAGAGAAGAAGTACTTTCCAACGGATAGCAAGAGAAATAGAAGTACTTACAAGAAGATATTTTTTAAATAAAATTGCATCCGAGAGTTGTTTTGCAAATAAATTTCTTTTGTCATTTTTGTCCATAATAAATAATTGTTTCTATCACCAGTCAATGGTAGAAATAGAAGAGTTTGAAATGTTAGGATGCAACGGTAATAATTGAAACATAGTAGAGGTAGTTAAAGATGTTAAAGTACTCATTATAAATAAATATGTGAAGAAAATACAAGATCAAGTAGAAATGGTTGAGTTAATGCACCTAAAAAAATATAAAGTTAAATAAAATGATAAAATTTAACTTGAAATCAAAAATATTTTTTTATTTTTTTTTATTTTTCACAAAAAAATAAAGGTCTATAGTAAACTATGACAAGAGCAGCATATGATGGAAAATAGATGGTGACAACAATAGTGATGGCGATGGCAGATAGTGAAGGTAGGTGAGAGCAAGCGACAAGCAACAACAAACAAGAAAGCAAGCAGGCAGGGCAATGCAATGTAGGGAAAAAAATGAGGGGAAGATAAAGGACAAGATGTATACAAGTTTTTAAGAACCAAGTGTATTGCACAAGAGTCGTGTTGATAATGTATTTAGAATGTTTTAGAGAGAGACACAAAAATAGCTAGAAGGAATGTGCACATACATACCAAACACACACATACACACACATACACACAAAACACACACATACATACAAAACACACACATACACACACATACATACAAAATACACACATACACATACATACATACAAAACACACACATACACATACATACAAAACACACACATACACACAAGAGAGTATAGAGAAGAAGAAAGAACTTCTACACAAAACAAAACTGTGTCTCACTTGTATAGAAGAGAAGGAGGAGATAAGTAATTTTTTCTCACTACATTCTAAACACTGTAACTACAATAAATGTTATGGAGAGTGCCGGTCTCAACAGAAATGCTCTCAACACAAAAAAAGACTTTTCTACAAAAATCGGTCCGAAATCGGTCCCGAGCAGTGCCGTCTTCAGAACATCTCGGTGAATCGACGGAGCCAACGAGGCAGCCAACGAGGCAACACAGGATCCATCATACACTTGTGTTACGAAGGTTCTGAAACTCCGAGTAGTAAGGCCGTGTCTTTGAGTTGCTGCAGCTCTGCTGTGATGGACTGGATTGTGTGCATGACATCGGGGATGGAGACTTTCAACCTTGTGTGGCGTGAGGGTTAAGCTGATTTGTCGGTATTTTTGTAAAAGTTACGGAATTGATTCCCAGAATGATATTTATGCCACCCGTTGATAGCAATGCATTGATTCCGCGTTGTCCCTACTATCTGCGATGTCCCTTCTCAACGAAATTGTCTATTTCGGATTTCGGTGGAACTTAATTTAGATAGTTCTAAAATAATTCCGACACAAATGGCTTAACCCTCACGCCACACAAGGTCGGCTCCTTCAACGGGTTCAGTGTTGCATGTCGAAATCCTCCATTCCTGATGTCGTTGGATCCATAAGTGTTGATCGCAGTAGCCTATATGAGCTTGGAGGCGGTGCTGTTGTTGATTTCTTTCAGAATGAGGGTGGAGGGTGTTGTTGACTCCGTCTTGAAATTGTGTTCGAAGGTGTGGCAGCACCGTTCTGTCTATCTTTTTAGGCTTCTTTTTTGCCTTTACGGGTTTCTTTCTCTGCAGTTTGAAGCTAGTGATTCATTGTATTAACTTTCAGAAAAAGCTATGAAAAGATGATGGGTCTGTTCATTATGTGGGTTTACAACAAAATCTGAAGCCCCAGCTTTATTTAAATGTGACGTTGGAATTTGCCGCGAACGAAAATTGTTGTAGAGATCGAAGTTTGGGCTGTTCGCAATGTTATCCCGAAGCATGTTCGGCTTCGAGACGCGGAGACTGGGCTCCACAGACTCGTTGAATCTTATGTCACTTCTAGGAATAATGACGCTCGCACGAAGCTTCATTCCTCTAGAGATAGAATATGCCATTCGCCAGTTCTGGACCCTGCTTCAGCGGTTTGGAAATTCTTTTTGCATCTTCCGTATTTATGAGCAAAAAAAAAAAACTGCACGGAGAATGATCTCTACAGGGTAGTGGAAACATATTTGCAGGCCTCTGGACTGTGCAAAACAGCCGATCAATTGGTCTTAACAACGCCATGTACGAATGAGAAAGACATCAATTTTAAGCTCACTGGTATGCAATCGCCGTCCCCTCGCAGTAAATCACTTACCAGATTTTTGTCCTGCAAAAAATTGTGCTGGGTTTGGGGTTTTGGGTTTGGCATGACGGGGATTGTCCCTTGTGCGCAGGTGCAGAAAGCGTTGAAGACAACTTTGAGGGTGTTACTGTCTGGTGGTCACGGTCCGCGTCTTCTGAAAACGCAACCCGCGGAACGAAGCGTGGAAGAGGAACTTTCTTAAGAAGAGGGGGACGAAATGGCAATGAATCGCTGCGTTTTTTGGACCCATCGGGCCATACAGATGCAAGAGGGTCATCAGACACGATGAAGTTCGATTTGAAGATGCGTAAGAAGGACAAACAGTTTGTGTCGACGGATTATCTAGACCATGTCCTGTCAGTGGCCGCGGATTTCAAGCACCAGCAACGGGACATCAACCTGTTTGGTATACAGTGCGGCAGGTGGAAGGGCCAATCGTTCAAGCATCCTTCCACTTTCGATACCCTCGCCATGAAGCCAGAGCTGAAGGCTGAAGTGAAAGCGGACCTGGACGCATTTCAAAACAGTGAGAAGTATTTTCGCCGGGTTGGACGGCCCTGGAAACGCGGCTATCTCTTGTATGGACCTCCTGGCACTGGAAAGTCAAGCATGATTGCCGCTATAGCCAATTACCTGAAATACGACGTGTATGATTTAGAGCTTACCGAGGTATGCTATCTCCAGCGAATTGAATAGAGCGAATGTCGATATAGACTCCAGATCTTCTGTAATCCTCCACCTCTGTGTACAACGTATTTGTGGATGGATGCCAATTAAAACATGTACTCACTGTGATCAATTTGCATTGATTAATTTCGGAACTTGACGAAGTGAGAGGGTGTTTTGTGATGCAGGTTCAGAGTAATGACGCCCTGAAGCGGCTGCTCCGGGACACTAAGAGCAGGTCTATTATTGTCATTGAGGATATTGATTGCTCGCTCGACCTTGCAGGAAAGCGCGACACAGAACCTAATTCTAGTCGATCGGAGGGTGTAAGGTGGCGCATGAGAGGGGGCAGAAGCGGGGGCAGAAGCGGGGGCAGAGGCAGGGGCAGAGGCAGCGGTTCGGGGCCTAGAAACGTAACTCTATCTGGTCTCCTTAACTCCACAGATGGATTGTGGTCTTGCTGCACTGACGAGCGTATCATCATGTTTACTACCAACTACGTCGAGAAGCTCGACCAGGCCTTGATCCGCCCCGGTCGAATGGACATGCACATTCACATGTCCTACTGCAACTTTGAATCTATAAAATCACTTGCATACACGTACTTGTCCATCGAGAGCCATCCTTTCTACGACACCATAAGAAATCTACTAAACGAAGGTATCCTCATCACTCCAGCTCAAGTGACGGAGCATTTGTATGCAAATCGAAGTGATCCGACTGCTGCAATGCAGTCTATCACAGCGGAGCTGGAGCAACTCAACGACACGGCCTTACGACCCGGAGTCTCAGAACCTTCGTGACACAAGTGTATGATGGATCCTGTGTTGCCTTGTCTGCCTCGTTGGCTCCGTGATCCAAGATCATCTAGTTGCAAAAATTATCAATAAAATGATTTTTTGTTATTTATGATTTTGGAGAATGTTAAATATACCCATCATTTTAGCAAATTTACCCATCCTATTTTAACCATTATTAAAAACATGAGGATACCCAGCCTTCGCTTTCTCCATTCCCTCCGTTTCCTCAGTTCCCAATTCCTACTCCAACCCCCAATTTCCACTCAGAGGTTTGGTATTGCACCTTCTAGTGTAATACCACAACACCTTTGAGCAATTTGGAGTCCTTTCTTTTATTAATTGACAACTTCATACTACAACAAAATGCTGATCAAAATTGATTGCTGCAAAAATTAAAATGAGATCTAAATATACTCAAAGACGTCTTATTGACCAAACAAAATAACCACAAGTGCAAATCCCCAAAAATGATAGGTTTCAATAACATGAAAGATTTATAGCAAACAAATGCAAGACATCAAGCCATGTGGTTATAACCAAAACGATTGTCACTATTGAGAATACAAACTACCATACCACATTTTCAAAAAGGCAAGGTTCTATATCCATCCCTCTTGGATTTTGTGCTTCCTTCGCTTTTGAAACGTGAGATGCTTGATTACAATGTTGTACCTTTAACTACCTCCATAAAGCTCCATTGCCTTGTTCTTCCTCCACATGACAAATTTCACGCCTCTATTCTTATTATTTACTAGCTTTTGCAATAGTTTGTAAGTGGAATCCATGAGGTGTATTTTGATGGTTGATGAACATATTGTTATATTTGTATTTTTATATTTGCATCTCAAATAGATCGTGTTTATTTTTTGGATACTTATATACTATAAATAGAAGAGGAATTAAAAAGACGTTGACAAGAATGAAGGCTTTAAGCTTGTATTGATATTTAGTCTTAACTATGAGGTACATAACAATGTTCTACATAATCTCCAAAATGTAATAAGTTTGCAAGACATGTATCTTTTTTTGCAATGCAAGTTTTTTATATGTGTACCATATAGTTTGCTTGTTTTATAAGATACTTATGTATGGTTAACTTGTTGATTAAGTTTCCATGCTTTCAATCAATTACAATCACATGTTAAGTCAAAGTAATATCCAAGCAGCTTCTAAAAATCTTCTTTAGAAATTATTATAAATAAATTTTATTTTTTCTTGCTTTTACTTAATTATAAAAGAAAATTTTAAAGTAAATATGATTATCTGTGAGAAAGACAAGCTTTGCAATATTACTCATGAAAAAAGATTCTTTAAAAAATCAATTACAAGCAATGCAACGGGTGGTTTGTATCTTCTACAATGTTCTTGCATAGGCTCTAGTACCAAATTACTAAAGTATGATCATTGATTCACTAGTGATTCCAAATGAAGTAATTGTTTGTATTAATAATACTTAGTAGATTTCTTTTGTATCTATATACATTAACCACTTGAATTAAGACGACATTTATCTCTAAGTTCCTTTGTAGGATTCAATCATGAAAATATTCTATTTATAGTATAAAGCATCCAATAATTGAACACAATCTTTTCTAGCTGGAAGAATAAAGATGCACATTAGTAACAATGCATTAACCAACAAACAAAACACACCTCAAAGATTCCACTCACAAACCATTGCAAAAGATAATAAATGATAAAAATGGAGGTGTAGAATTTGTCATGTAGAAGAAGAGTGAGGCCATTTGTTTATGATGAGGATCTTCATGAATTTGTCAACATTCTTAAGATAGAAATTTTATGGATCACCAACATCAACCATGGGAGCACTACTTCTATATCTATGGAAGAAGTCCAGAGTCTATATCAAAAAGTTGTACAGTTGAGGGAAACAAGTCAATTAGCCTCACAACCAAATTCAAGGGATCCTACTTCTACAAGCTCAAGGGATGCAAGAATTAGTATGCCCAAAAAGTTTGATGGAACAAGAGCAAAATTTTGAGAGTTTTAACAACAAGTTTACTTCTACTCAAAGTTACATCTTTTCCAATATATAGATGGATTTACTCAAGTCGGCTTTATAAAAGCACTTCTATCTAAAAGTATTCTTTCTTGATTTGTACCTTTGATGGAAAAGGATTCATGACTCCTTTATGATTTAAATTCATTCTTAGAAGTGTTTACTGCAACATTCAAAGAAAGTCATTGAAAACGAGTAGTAGAGACTAAATTCTTATCTTTACGACAAAGATCACGATCAGCCACCATATATGCTGCTGATTTCCAAAACCTCGCTTACAATATGGACTGGAATGATAAAGCACTTATTAATCAATTTTGATATGGATTGAAGAATAGCATTAAAGATTTTTTATTAATAATGCCAAAAGTAGAATCTTTAAATTAATTTATTGCTCAAGCCATTAAATACAACAATCAATTATTTGAAACGCGTGAAGAACAAAGACTTGGCTAGAGAGGAACAAGTCAAGTAATGGCAGCAACTTCTAAGTTTTTTGAAACATATTTATCAAGGCCGAGACAAATGTAAATTGATATGATATATTTTAAACCTCTCACAAAACAGAAAAAGACTCGACGTTGCCAAAAGGATTTGTGTTTATATTATGGAGAAGTTAAGCACACTACTCAATATTATCTAAAGAAATAACACAATTACAAAATGAGGAGCATAATTTCCAAAGAAGATAATCTGTCAAAAAATGAGTTTTTCTAGCTACAATAGAGACAATGTGATTGGAATCATGTGCAATATCTAGTAAAATTTATATTCTCTTCTCGGATCCCTCATTTTGTTTTACAATAGATATGTATTTAGGATCTAAAAATCACAAAGTCTTTGCCTTATTAGATTGAGGAGTCTCAGCTTGTTTTATAGACGAATATTTTGTCAAAAATCAAAAAATATCTTTAATCAAGAAAACTAAACCCGTACATATAGAAGTCATAGATAGTAGTTTCTTCTCTTCAAGAAATGTTATACATGAGACTGTTCTTTTAGATGTAGTAATTAAATATTATAAAAATGTGATAGTATTTAATATAATAAGAACTTCTATCAATTCAATTATTTTAGGATTATCATGGCTAAAAAAAATTTATCCTAAAATAGATTGAATTTTTGATAATCTTAACTTTTCTAGTAGTATAATTTAAGATCACATTAGAAAAGTAGAAGAACATAAGTCTAGTACATTCAAACCTTTACTAATAGATGCGAGAGCTTTAATTCATGTTGTAAAAGAAGGATCATCTTTTATTATATATGCTACACCCATTTCTAATAGAGGAAACATGTCAAGTGGTCCTTCTAACCAATATCAAAAATTCAAAGATATTTTTGAAAAAAAAAGAATAGACATATTCTTTGTATTAAATTGACCTTATGATTGTTCAATTGATTTGCAAGAAGGAGTTGAACCACCATTCAGACCAATCTATAGCTTATCGTAGACTGAGTTGGTTGCATTAAAAGAATATATTGATGAGAACTTGGCAAAGAACTTCATATGCCATTCTAAATTTCCAGTTGGTGCTCCTATCTTATTTGTAAAGAAGAAAGACAGATCTCTAAGTATGTGTGTGGATTATCGAGGACTCAATAAGATCATAATTAAAAATAGGTATCATTTGCCTTTGATATCAGGACTTCTTGACTAACTCAATTAAGCAAAGATCTATACCAAAATAGATTTACAATTTAAACCTTATCAAAAAAGGGGATGAATGGAAGACTACTTTTTGAACTAAATATAGATATTTTGAATGTAATGTCATGTCTTTTGGACTCACAAATGCACTAATCGCTTTTCAACATCTTATGAATGATGGTTTTTGTGAGTTTCTAGATAATTTTGTCCTTTGATATTTAGATGACATTCTAATCTACTCTAAGAAGACGGAAGAATATAAACACCATGTTCGTTGCGTATTACAAAAACTTAGAGATGGAGGATTATATGACAAATTAAAAAAGTATGTATTTTATATTACTCAAGTTGACTTTTTAGAATACATCATTTCCAACAAAAGCCTTATGATGGATTTTAAGAAGGTCCAAACTATTATAGATTGAAAGATTTCAAGAATAATATAAGATATGCAATTCTTTTTGAACTTTGCTAATTACTACCAAATCTTCATTAAGAACTTTTTTCAAGTTGAAGGTCCACTTATATGATTGACTTATAAAGACAAATTTGAGAGGAATAAAGAAGCAAAAGTATCATTTGATGCTTTAAAGAAGAAATTTACTTTTGTATCAATCTTATATTGTGTCGACTTTTCTAAGACATTTTTTATGGAAACAGATGCATTAGACTTTATTATGGGTGTTGTAGCTTTCCATTCTAGAAAATTTTTAGCATCCGAGATTAATTATGTGATCTATATCAAAGAGCACCTTGCAATCATGGATTCATTTCAAGAATGGCATCATTATCTAGAAAGCACCTCAAGTCCAGTCATCATGTATATAGATCATAAGAACCTTAAGTACTTCATGTCAACACATGTTTTGAATAGTCGTTAAGCTTGTTGGAGCATGTCTTTATTTAGATTCAATTTTAAGTTTACTTATCAACTCAAAATACAATAAGGTCTACCAGACGTCCTTTTTAGACATTCTTATTTTACACCAAAAGAAAGAGATGTAACTTTTGATCAACAAAGAATGATTCTCTTGAAGTCCGAGCATTTTTATCTTTGAGTAATAAAATCAACATTGACTATTAATTCAATCTTTATTAAGCAAATTCAATCAAGTATGTCCTCTGATCCTCTTGTTCATGATATTAAGAATACTTCTTCTAAGTACTATGACACTTCAAAGTTTGAATTCAAAAACAACCTACTATATTTCAAAGTTTACCTATATATTCCAAAAGGCAAGGCATGATTACGTGTCCTTCAAACTTCTCATGATTTTTCAGCCCCCAAATATTTTGGATATAATAAGACTTTGGAGCTAATATCAAGAGATTTTTAGTGGTCTCAAATGTGGAAGGCAATCAAAGACTTTGTACAATCATGTGATATTTATTCAAGATCCTAAACTCCTCGCCATCGACCTTATGGACTTTTTCAACCATTACCAATTCCAGAATAATCATGGTCTTTTGTTTCTATGGATTTTAATCCAAATCTTTCAAGTTCAAGTTTATATGACTCTATATTTATAATTATAGATTGCTTTACTAAAATAATATATTTTTTACCATGTATAAAATCTATTTCAGGTGAAGAAATAATTAAGCTTTTCATTGACAATATCTATCGCTATTATGGATTACCAAATGATATTATATCAGATAGGGGATTCAATTGTATCAAGACTTTGGAAAATCCTATTCAAGATTCTAAAAGTACATATAAAGCTTTCTTTGGCTTTTCATCCTCAAATTGATAGGCAAACAAAACTGGTGAATTAAGTTTTGGAGCAGTATTTGAGGTGTACCATCAACTATCATCAAGATGATTGAACAACTCTTTTGTCATTGGCAGAGTTTGCATATAATAATTTGGTACATTCTTTTAATCAACAAACATCTTTCTTTATCAATTATGGTTATCATCCATGACTTGGTACTTTTGACTTTTCAAAAGTTGATAATCTTGTGGCGGAAGATTTAGCAAATCGTTGGTTAGAGTTACATGTAACAATGAAGATATAATTAAAAAAAAAAAACTCAAGAATGAAAAAAGACCAATGTGGATGCCTATTGCAAGTAATAACCTTAATTCAACATAGGTGATAAGATATGGTTACTTTGTCACAATATCAAGACTATCCGTCTTTGTGATAAGTTAGACTATTGTAGGCTATCACCTTTTCCTATTTGTGAACAAATCAATCATGTTACTTATCAATTACATCTATTGGAGTCTATGGAATTTCACTCTGTATTTCATATGTCCCTTCTTAAGCCGTATAAGACAGTGAATATCTTAGGAAGAAGACAAATGCCACATTCTTTTATAGAAGTAAATAATAATCAAGAGTTTGAAGTGGAAGAAGTCTTAGACTCAAGGCAGTGCCAAAATATGTTGAAATATCTTATTCATTGGTACAAATATGATATTAGTGAATGTACATGGGAGCTATTAAAAAATCTTGCAAATACAATAAAGAAAGTTGATGCCTTTCATCCACAAAATCTACCAAAACCAAGATGAAGAATAACAAATCTTTGTTATAAAAGAAATAAGATCAAAAGAAGATAACATTCTATCTTTTATCTTTATTTGTAGCTTCTGTGTATTTGTAACACAAAAGAGATGGAGAACTAACAACCAACAGATTCAACTCAAGAGCTTTGATTTGAGGACTTATCAAACAAGATATTGTGATAGTTACAACCTTCAAGATGATAAAATCGAGATGAAGATTCTGAAGAATAACATGTCCTTCCTCGAATAGATGGCAAGCTACAATGTGTTTAGTATTACGACCTTGGAAGAAACTTTCAATGTTTTGTGATTTTATTAGGGATAGAAATAACTTCTACTAGTGTTCTAAATGTTTTATTTGAAAGAAGTTACAAAGGCCTGAATAACAAGCAAATAATACGATAATCTTCTTGTCTTGGTATGAGATACTATCGATGGCTGAGATGGCCTATCAACCATCTTCAAAGAGAGCAAAGATTAGAGTATATTGCAAATATCAATTGCCGCATCTTGGACTTCGTTAACATATCAAGATTACTCTTTATAGAACTTGTGCCCAGAAAGAGGTGGTGATATCATCGATGTATACATTTACTTCAATAGTTACTTATATAATTAACTAGAAGTATGTGAATCTAGATTAATTACAAAAAGTCTTCTACAAAAGCTTCTTAAAAACTTTTGTACATGCGATTTTGACTTTAGATGTATTTGTAGGTTAGAAACTAGGCCAACAAGTTAATTCCATATAGTAGCTTATGAAACAAACGCTATGTGGCACATAATTAAAATAACATATCTTGCAAGTTCAGACATGTGGCTAACAAAGTCAACATATATTCGAGGTCCTATATAATATCGCCATGTAGCTCTTAGTTAAAGAGTATATATAGAGGTAAAAATGAAGCCTTCCCCACACTTGACAAGGCGTCTTTAGATTTTAGTATTATTCTAGGACTTTCTCATCTTCTTCTCTTTAGAAATAGCAATTCTATTTCAATTGTGTAATATCTCTCAGTGACAAACTGTTCTTTTCAGTGACACAAGAGTGTAAAAAAGAATATTCTTAAAATTTACTATTATAGTTACTATATTTGATCAATAAGGCATGTATTTGAGTATATTTAAATTTCATTTTAATTTTTGCAGTAATAAATTTTGATCAACATTTTGTTATAGTATGAAGTTGTCAATTAATAAAAGAAAGGACTCCAAATTATTCAAAGGTGTTGTGATATTGCACCAAAAGGTGTGTGTCAATAAGGAATGCACAATTGTGTTATTGCATCTTATTCACAATTGCTTCAAAGAAACATTGAAATCATTCATTGCTCGCTCTAACATGAAAAATACAACCAATTATTCCATTGATATTGACAAGAAAAAACATGTATACTTTCATTCAAATTGCTTAAGTTAGTGGTGGTTTAGAGTTTGTTGTGGATGATTAATTACTTTGGTCAACCAATTGTTTAGTTATTGTAGGTATATTGAAACCACATGAAATACATATCCACTTTAAACTAGAAAATTACTCAACCTAATAATCTATTGTGCTTATAATAAATGCCTTGATTCATAACATCGAGAATTTGGTATTGGGCCTTCACAAAAACAATTTGGAAGGCATGATCCATATATTTCTCAAAGAATCTTGTCTCCCCTCTTTTTCTCCACCATTCCTTTGTTATAGCTTTATCACACCATGTGGTCAAACACACAAGTTTGTATCAACCTTCTTGCTTTGCAATACAAAACTTCTAAGTGGAAACTAGGGATTGGAGTAAGAATTGGGAATGGAGGGATCAGACTGTGCAAAGGTTGGGAATCATCATGTTTTTCATAATGATTAAAATAAGATGGATAAATTTACTAAAATGATGGATATATTTAACATTCTTCAAAATCATAAATAACAAACAATCATTTTATTGATAATCTTTGCAATTAGATGATCATGGATATTCATTATATGAATGTTTTTTTAATTTTTTATTCATCTCTTTTTATATACACCACCAAATAGTTAAAATTATTTTATCTAACTATCTTGTAATTACTTTTAGATAATGAGTGCAAAATATGTATTAACATCTAATTATTATTATTATTATTATTATTAAAGTAACTTAAAGCTACTATTAATTCTATACTATTAATCTTTGTATTGTAAAATTTTTATGTTTATGTTGTAGATTTTCCTTTTATTTTGGTTTAAAAAAAAATTCACAAGTGAAAATTTCATATTATATTATGTTCAGTGTATTAAAATTTCTGTGAAAAACAAGGTTTTCAAGGATGCTTACTCATTCTTAATGTTGATGAAGTTGGTCAATATGAAAGTTACAATGACATGATCCATTTGAAAAACCACACAAGAGAAAGGATTATGTAAATAAATTAGTAAATAAACAAATAAATATAAAGAACACGTCAACTTAAAGTTTCCAAAGACATGCAAGAAGCCAAAGCCAGGGGTTGTGTGCCCCAGGGGGCGGGAGCCGCGGCAAGACAATGCTGCACCAAGGCCCTTTCACTTGGCAGCCAGCGCTGCCGAGCCGAGCGACGTCGGGTGGGACGCCACAAGGCGCGGGCAGCCAGGATCCGGGCAGAGATGAAAGAAACCAAACCACTCACTGCGCAAGCATGGCGAACGAACGAACGAGCGTCTGACCGAGTCGGCAACGGATCGCAACGCAATGGAAGGAAGGAAGGCAAGGCGCTCTCTCTCGTCTTCCCTCTTGTGTGCTGCTCCGGGAACTAATTGAGTGTGTGGGGAGCGCTAGGGCTTGCGAAGCAGGGGACATCATCATCGCAGCCAATTGTGTGTTCTGTTGTGGTTCTAGAGGTGGGGATCCATCATCGGCGGTCGCAGATTGTTGCGTGCGTCCGCGTCCGAGCTCGGGGGTTTTGGATCGGCACACCATGAAGATCTCCGTGAAGACTCTGAAGGGGAACCACTTTGATCTGCACGTCGCGGAAGACGAGCTGGTAAACATGGCTTGCGGTGTGGGCTACGTTCTCTCTGACGCTTCCCGCGTCTGTGGTGGAATAGCTAGAGCTAGTTGGGGCGTCGGGTGCTTGTGGATGCGTGGGTGCGAGGGGCTGCTTCGAGCTTGAACTGGGATATTGTCGTAGCCTTTTGTGTTCCAAATTGTTGGTCGTTTCAGTACTTCTGGCATCTATGTTGGTGCGTCCTGCATAGTGCATGGTGTTAGTGTGTGGAGCGTGTTGTGCTACTCGTGTGCGCGATGATGCAGTTCATCACGGCATTAAAGGGCCCAGGACGGGGTTAGCATAGAGGTGTGGGATTATGGCTAGGGCGGTCGTGAGCGGGCTGCTCTCTTTTGCGTGCACTCTGGTTTGATCGCAGAAGATGTGGTTGTTGGACTGCTGCTGATTCGTGCATGATCGCGCACATCCGGTTTTTGTTTCCCACGAGGGCGCGTGGGTTTGAAATTCCAGGGGGTTGTTCGTGTAGAACAGGGGAGCGAGAGCATGTGGTATTGTTCTGGGTGTGTGATTTGGAGCGCGTGTGACAAGCTAGGGTAAGGAGAGATTTCTGGACAGCTAGTTAGTAACGTGTACAAGCATTGCAGACGTGGGCGAGGTAGCTCCGCGGCTGATGAATCCCCACGTAATGCGCGGTCTGGTTGAATGAATGCCCATGATTTGGGCGATTAGTCGAAAATATTTGCTATGCATCCAGGTTTTGGGACATGGCTGGCGCTGATGAAATCTGGATGATGTTCGAGTGCCTTTGTAGTAATTTCCCAGTAACCTGCGTTGTCGTAGGCTGGTTTTGGTAGTAGTCTGTGCGTGCGTGTGCGTGTGCGTGTGTGAGCGTGCAAGGATGGGGAGGATTGATTGCGAGGGTGATGTGGTGCATGAAGTGCGAGATGATGTGTGTGGCATACAGGTCAGCTCCGTGAAGAGGAAGATAGAAGAGTTGCAAGGAAAGGATGCCTTCCCTTGCGCGCAGCAACTTCTCATTCATCAAGGGAAAGTTCTGAAAGACGAGACAACCATGGCTGATAACAAGGTGGCAGAGAATGGCTTCCTCGTTGTGATGTTGACAAAGGTAAGGCTTCGTTGCTGGCGTGGGTAATCTATTGGGTCCAGTTGCAGGTGGGTTGTGCAGTTCGTGGCGCCCGGCGGTGGCTTTGCGGAATGTATGTGATCGTGCATTTGGTTAGACGAATGGGTTTTGCGTGTGAGACTGGGAGTAGGAGCCAGGGGCAGAAGGAATTGTGATGCGCAAGCGGATTGCACGATGTCGGAATTTTGAATCAGCGCGGCATATGTGTTTTTTTGGCAGACGAAAGCAACACCGGCACCAGCAGGTGGCGCACCCGCGTCGTCGTCGGGACCTGTCCAGGTATTGTGTAGTTGAGGCGCGGCTGAATTGGGTCCATATTTGGAAGCGATTTGCAGGGAGTAGTGGCGCGTGGAGGGTGAGGAAGACAGTTGCTAGCAGCAGTAGCAAGCGGGTGTGCCGGATGCGGCTAGTGTTGTTGCTGATTGATGTGATTCAGTTATTTGATTTTCCGGTGACCAGGCTCCTGCAGCACCCGCTCCAGCTCCAGCTCCAGCTCCTGCATCAACGTCCACGCCAGCGCCAGCGGCACCTGCTCCGGCTCCGGCTGCGGTGGCAGCAACCCCGGGTGCAGGAGCTCCAGCGTGAGTAATAACCCCCTTGAGGGATGATGACGAGTAGCGAAGGAGGTGCTGTAGAGCAAGGCTTGTGAGATGAGGCCAGAACGAGAGCTATTGTGGTTGTTAGTGCAGCGATGAAACCGAGAGAATGGGATACTTGTGCCGCCTTGATTGTGCAAATGTGTGGCGTGGGAGTGCAACTACTTGATGAGTGCGGGGGCTCAGTAGTGCTAAGGTGTTGGAGTCGGCAATTGGGGGAGGGTGGTGGCTGGAGGTGTTGTTGATTTAGCGGAGGGTTGCGCTGTGCAGAGGCACGGGAGATGGATATGGTCAGGCTGCATCAAACCTTGTCGCAGGGTCTGCTCTTGAGTCAACAGTGCAGCAAATTATGGACATGGGGGGAGGAACGTGGGATCGCGACACTGTTCTACGCGCATTGCGAGCTGCTTTCAACAACCCCGAGAGAGCCGTGGAGTATCTTTACTCTGTAAGCTTCTCCTTCCGCGAGAGAGGGTGTGCAGTGAGGGTGTGAGATAAGGTTGCGAATGATGAAGTGAGCATGCGTGACAGTGGAGGGTTCAGGATGGTTGGTATGATATTTCAGGAGCACGTTGTGTTTTTGCAATGTTCTTGAACAGGTCATTGTTTCGGGATGGAGATGTGACGATCGGTATGTGAAAATGAGGTTGAGTGACCGTGGAAGAGCAGACGCGTAAAACGGTATGTGATGATGCATGGAGGGGGAAGATCGAGATGGAGAGCAGTGGAGGTGTGGGACGTGCCGTTCTAATTGTGGTACGGTTGGTATGGGTGCTGTGCAGGGGATACCTGAAGCTGCGGAAGTTCCAGCTCCTGTAGCGCGCGGTCCTCCTGCGGGCGGAGCACCTGTCGCGGCGGCGCCAGCAGGCCCTGGTGCCGCAGGCGCAGCGGCAGTAGCAGCGAATCCTCAAGGACCAAATGCCGCCCCTCTGGATCTGTTTCCTCAGGTACAATGTGGGTGAGATTTCATAGGACTGGTGTGGCGTATAAGGTGGAGATGGTAGTAGAGGTGCCACGTGGACTGTGAGGTTAGGTACAATGAAAGGACTAGTTGAATGCAGCCTTGGCATAGGCACCGGTTTATCAAGAGCGAGTGTACGTGAGTGCAGGCGTTTGTTTCGATGGAGGGCTGTGCTGGACTACTTTGCGACCTGACGGTGCGAGCCTGAAAAGAGATGAGTTGTTTTGTTGGACAGGGCATGCCGGGCGCAGGCGGAGGAGGTGCTGGGTTAGGAGCATTGGATTTTCTGCGGAACAACCCACAGGTTCTTTCTCTCGAGACCTATGAACTTGGATGTGTATGGTGGGGGTTTTGTAACGCGCATGTCCTGCGGCGAATGGTTGTGTGGGTGGTGCTGGTGTTTTGTGCCAGTCAATACTGTCGGTGTAGTGGATCGCAATGAGTGTAGGGCATGCTTTGTCGCTGATGTGATTCCGTTTGTGAATGACGGCAGTTTCAAGCGTTGAGGACCATGGTGCAAGCCAACCCTCAGATTTTGCAGGTGAGTGCAGCATGATTCGAGCATGTTGGGACGGACAGAGCATGTGGTTGGGAGTAGCCAATTGTGGATGGCGTGGTCTGTTGGTGGAGGTTTGGTTGGCGATAGCGTTTGTCAGTGAAGGGTGAGGTGCGCATGTGTTCTTACATGCTTTTGTTGACGAACTGCGACAGCCTATGTTACAAGAACTGGGGAAACAAAATCCCGCTCTGCTGCGGCTGATTAATGAAAACCAGGCGGAGTTTTTGCGGCTGATCAATGAGGCGGGCGCTGAAGGCGCGGAAGGAGGGTAAGTGCAGCCCCCATTGTGGTTTTGGTATCCGTGGCATGGCCGCGGTGCGAGGGTGGTGAGGATGTGTCGGTGGTATGCGGCTGGGGAGGCGCAGGGTGTTGCGGGACGCACCGCTCACGTCATAGGTAGTGATTGTGTGAGGTGGTAGTGTGAAAAAGCTGCGGAGAACGTCGCTGACACAAGGGACAATGCGGCCCGGAATTTTGTAGGGATGCTGTGGGGCGGCTGGCAGGAGGATATCCGCAGTCTGTGAACGTGACCCCTGAAGAGAGAGAGTCCATTGAACGGGTAAGTGTGTGGACGTGATCGTAAGACGTGGCTGTTGGCAGTGATGTGTATTTTGTGGTTTGGTGTGGATAGCGACGTGGAGTGGAGGTAAGTGTAGTGGCGGCAGGTGTTTGAAAGTTTGGGGGAACCTGGTGCATGTGAAGAAGTAGAGCATGGGTGGATTGCAATGGTGCTGAAGACAGTTTGTGTTGGCTGAGCAGTTGGAGGCCATGGGATTCAATCGAGCGCTTGTAATCGAGGCATTCCTTGCGTGCGATAAGAACGAGCAATTAGCTGCGAACTACCTCCTAGAACACGCAAATGATGAGGATTTGTAGCTGTAGGATGGCACTGGGTCGTGACTGTAAATTTGTTGTGTCACTTTGCAGGAGGAGTTGTCGTGCGTTCCACGTGTGAATTGTAAAAGTAGAGGCGTTGGGCTGTGGGTACATGAAACAATACCAGGCTGTAGAGATCATGTTGAGTTGGCTGTGGTGTTGGATGGTTGGAATCCGCGTCGCCAGTGGTGGTGTGTAACAGAGTCGTTTGTTCAAATTATTTAGATCGACGCAATCACTACCCCTCCTGCATGTGAGCAATAGCAACGTCCAGGAAGCGAATTTTTCGTGGTCGCTTTTCGCGGACCCAGTGCATCTGTAGTGGTGAATAAAAGATATATATATATATATATATATATATATATATATATAGCTCTGAAATCATCGGTTCTGAGACAACAGCGTTTCTTTTTGTGCTGTATGCATGAGGGCGTGCGATGGCGGTATGATGGTTGTTGATGCTCTGGTCTTGCATGATTCTGATTGTTACGTATGTGGTGTTAGCCGCTGCATTGATTGTGTTAGTTGTCCTTGCTTTTGTGAACTTGAAGTTGTGTTAATGTTTACTCACTTTGTTTTTGTTAAGTGGAAGGCATGTGGATGAGGCACTGAAGGTTGAGTCTTTTTGTGGATGTGGAAGTGTGATGTTAATGTACCATGTTATCTTGAATATCAGACTTAACGGTACATTCGTGGAGGCGAATGTTTGGGAAGCGAATCACTTCTTTGAGTTCATTTGGTTATATTGTGCCTGTTTTGTGCTATTTGAGAGAGGTGGTTAATTTAGAAATGTGGCTAGTTGTTTTTTGGGGTTGGAATAGGTTGAGTGCAAAGGCCATGAGGTTTTTTTCATTTATTTATTTATTATGTTATTTGTGGCAAATTGTGGGGTGTAAATTGAAGTTCGAACAGGATAAAACTTTCAGCAGAGTGTGCAAACATTGGGTACTCTTGTTCAGTGTTGTAGTATTGATAAATGTGGCTTTTGGATTGTGTGGTTTGGTTGGACATCTTATAGTTCTTTGTAGGGTGCTAGTCGATTTGTTAAGTGCAATGGTAAATTGTGGTGTGAAGAAGTTAATGACATAGGCACTAGCCACTTATCGATCGGACTTTGTAGTAGATTATGCATCATTGCGTAATCCACATCACCTGGCTATAGCATTTTATGCAGTTGATTTATTTGGATCCTCAATGATGGTCTGATTAGCTATTGTGCGATAGTAATCAAAAGACTTGTATACCATCATAATGCATTCTGAATAGTTTTAAGTATGTTATGTGATGCGTTTGGTGCTGTAAGAAAGGCTGAGCGGATTTAGGAAGTTAGGGTGAGCGGATGCTAGGACCTCAAAGTATAACACGTATAAGTTTGGGTCACATGTGCTCAAATTTTGGTAGTTTTGTAGCAAATACCAAGGAACTGAATTGACATCGAAGCTGCAATTTGCAAACCAAAAGGTGAGAGGATCAATATTGCTTTAGAATTGGCAATAGTGTGCAGCTTGTTACAAGATTGATCTTTAGAATATAAGTTTTTCCCACCATATTAACAATCTTGTATTTATATGAGTTTGTTTATTTGTTTGCTGTTGGTGTTGTTGATGTTTTGAATACACGATTTTTATAATTTGAGGAAATGAAACATGACTAAAATGGATGGTTATGTTTGAGGTTTGTAGTTAGAGTTTTAGACACAAACATGATGGAGCAAAAAATCTCCTTGTGTTTCATTTAAATATGTAAAGTGTTTTGTTTTATTTTATTTTATTGTTATTTTGTTCATATAAGTGTGTTAAAGTTGGGTGCCTTTTGGTTTTGTTGTGGTAGTAGTACTCCATTAGTTTATCATGTTTTTATTATTCTTAGTAGCAAATTTTGGTTGATTCATGTTTGGTTATACTTGGTTGCATTGTAAAAAAGTGCAACAGGTCCTTTTTTTCTTTTTCTTTTTTTCTTTTTTTGTTGTGCTATTTTAGTCTTGTTATTTATTTATTTATTTGTTTTTTTTTTTTTTTTGTTTTTTTTTTTTTAAAGTTTGGTGCTTTGTAGACAATGAAAAAATTTGTTGGTTTTGGTTTGCACTTACATGTTTGGTGTGCATGACTTTAAATTTTTCTCTATTTTTTGTAATTTTTTGTTGGTGTGTAGTGTTTTGCAAAGGTCTACAATTTTGTTTTATTTCTAGAAAAAAATGTTTATTGGTCTTTAAGAGAAGTAGTTGTGGATGTTTTTAAGGTCCAATTCTTTTTATTTTTAGCTTTTTCTTTTCTTAAGAGATATAAATTTATTTTCTTTGATTTTATTCTGATATTGTTTGTATTTTTGATAATAGAATTATTTGAATACTTAGATTTTTTTAAAATGATTTGAACTTTTAGTTTTAATCATTGAAAAGAAAATACCAATAACTTGTTTGTAATGGTATGGAGAGATTTAGTAAATACTAATGGATTTAAAAGATTTATGGTAGTACAATTTATGAAAAACAATGCAACATTGGATGAATGTACATAGATAGATAATAGACTAATTTTAAAATAAAAAAAGAAAAAATCACAATATCAACAAATAAGAACAAAATCTTTATTGTAATAGTATAAACTTATTTATTTTTACAAAATATCATTTACTTTTAGTGGTTTAATTCTAATTAAATTTAATTATATTTTTGTACTGTTGATATTGATAAGGTATATTGGTTTATTTTACATATATATATAAATATATATATATATATATATATATATATATATGACTTATAGAAGTAAATACTATCCATTGATTCTTCTAAACTAGGTTTTAATTTTTTTAAATGATGTTTGCCAATTTGTTAATTATAAAAATAAAATTTTATGTTATTGGACAAAAAGCTAAAATATGAATATAAACAATGGATATTGTAATTGTTTTTGATTTCTTTCTATTGTTGCTTACATATTATACCTAATAGAGTTGGCCAAACAGTCGACCAAGGTTTATTTCTTACAAATTCTATATATTTGTCTTTACAAAATATCTATAGAAATCTAAGAAATTAGCCACAATATGTTGAGATTTATTTAAGTTGATTTATTTAAGTATACCTCACAACCGCATTAATATATATATATATATATATGCAAGTGCTAAATTGTTTTTGTTATGATAAAAAAGTCTCAATTCATACCAACTTGAAGGTAGACTTGCAAGAATTTAAACAAATAACCACACACAGTTTTGTACAGAAATGCATAATATTACATCAATGCATGTTTAACACCCATACATACATGTTCAAACACCATTCAAAGATTAAGCCATAAGAAGATGAGCCTTGTAAGATTTCTAATCTACTAATATTTTTTGATATTTCTAAATAAAGACATCAACTAGGGCTCTAAATCTCATCATTTTGCTAAACTAACAATAGGCTTGTAGCCTCACTATGTGTCTTTTATTCCATTATTTACAAACTTTTAAAAATATTTGGTGCTTCAAAACTAAAACTCAAGAAATTTTAATACCTAGAAATTTGAAACATCTAAGTTTAAAAAAGAAATTTATGTGTTACAAAATTTTTGGAGCTATACTATCTTAGATTTTGTATTAATAACAAAAAAAATTATTAAACTTAAAATAAAGACAACCAATCTATAACTATTTGAGTAAAACAAAATTAGTTGTCTTCAAGTTAAGACAACGTTGATGGTTCTTTTATTTTTTGAGATCCTATTTATTTACTTATTTTTAAGCTTTCAGTTTGTATTATTATTTTTTATTTATTCAATTAAGTAATAATTTAAAGAAATTTTGTTTCTAAGTTTAAAGAATATCGTCCAAGTAATTGTGATAGTTTAACTAAGTATTTTTATTATATTTTATCTTTAAAATATGTATACATGTTTATATGATTATATATTTATTTTAATTAAAATTCATATTCTGATTATTTGAGTATTAACTAAAAATCATATAAATGGCCACAAGTATACAAACATCATCAAATAGGGATTATGTAGCTGGTCTTGCAAGATATTGTTAAAATTTTAAAATGGGCAAAATTTAAAAAATTGAAGCTTATTTTTTTTTAATTTTATTATTTTTGAGATTTATATACTTATATATAGATATTTTTTTTTTCATATATATATTTTTTGTATTATTGATTATTATGCATAAAATAAAAAATAATGAACTCAAACTTGTTGCATCTTGTTTTATTTATTTCTTCTTGTAGTTTTGGGTGTTTTGTTCAAGGATAGTTTTGCCAAATAATAATTAAGTTTGAACACTAAGGAGGTTCATAGAATAAAATTTTAATACTATTAAGTATTCTATTATATACTTGAAAGTTTAAAAAAATTATGAATACAAGAATCTAAATACGGCTTTAGTCTCAAATCACATTAATAGCCTTCTTATAGCTAAATCAAACCAAATTTGTGATAAATATATATAAATAGGTTGATTTATAAAGTTGGTTTGTTTTTGTTTGAATCTATGTTTCTTATCTAATTGTGAAGTACTAAAGTAGTAGAAGATCTATAAAAAAAAATCATATCTATGTAAAGATAAAGTTTTTAACTACAAAAACTTCTATATTGTTTATTTCTTTTTCTTTTGTTTATTTTATGTAATTTTTTTTCTCAAAAAAAAAACCATTCATCTTTATTTTAATCTTGTAGCACATCAATTATAACATACTAATAAGTAATAGAAAATAGCATCAAAGTGTAAAATATTCTAATACATCTCCAATAGTATGTAATTTATATAAAGATTAAAACACAAGTAAAATTGATACTCTTAAGACTAGAAGTTATCAAAAGATTGATATGCATTTTATTTTTAAAATTTAGATTATTCTTGAATGTTTTTGATTATATACATAAAAATAGTACATTATGTGGTGACTTCAAAATAAAGATTTAATTCCTATTTTGAAAGATAAATAAAATCTCAGTATTAGGACTAAAATTGTAACTTCTAAGTTTTTACTTGCAAGTATGGAATTTATTTATATATATATGAATATGTGTGTGTGTTGGTTATTAAATTAAAAATTTCTAACATTATAAAATATCTTCAATACAAATAAATTGTATACTATTGATTTTACTTTATTTATTTATTAATGTAAAATTATATTTTATGGTAGAATAAAATATTTGTTCTTCTATATATAGTGCTATTTGGTGTCAAATTTGGACACACTTCTTTGTTGAAATCTTTTATTTTTACTTAATTTACTACCATCTTTGAGCTACAAAAAGCTACAAAATAAATCATGTTAAGCATAGTTTAGATTGTATTTGTATTTTAAAAAAATTCTACAAGTTTTATTTTTAGGCAAAACTTGTTGCTATCAAAATTTCAGTACTTGTTCTAATGTTTATGTATTTTTGTTTCTAGAAGTAACATCTACAATAGAATTCTCAATAAATATGATTTTGATAGAAAAAACTTGTCAAAATTTAAAACTAAAGTGCTTTGATAGTTGATATGGTCTTTTTTTAGTATATTTTTAAATATATCTTTAGACTTTTAGTTAATAAGTCTAAAAACAATCTATGATATCTTAGTATAGATATTTTATAAATCTATTTGATTATAATATTTATTTTTGGTATTTTAAAATAAATTCATAATTTTCTAAATATATTAAAAATACAAAAGAAATTATAAATACTTTTTGACTCAATTGGTTGCTAAAGGATCTATTTTAATTTATTTTTGAAATTAAATCAATACTAAAAAATACCAAAAATAAATAAGTATTGAATTTTGAGTAAATTTCTATTGATTAAACTATGAGTGTTACTTATAAGTTTCCAAAGTACATTTGACATTTTGATGGCAAGGTGCTTAAATTTTTATTTATAAATGAGCCATCACAAACAATCTCCAATTGAATATACTGGGATAGAAGTAAGAAAGATTGAGGTTTTCTAATGCATTCTAAAGTGCATTAAAAAACTTCGGTGTTTTGTTTATTTTAATTATCTTTTGTTTATTTTGATTGGTTTTTATTTATTTATTTATTTATTTATTATTATTTAGATAGTTTTTTTAGTACTCAAAATTATAAAACTACAAGACAATAGATACTTTGGATTGACATTCTAACAAAAAAAAATATATATATATATATATATATATGTGTGATTAATGCTTGTTTCTCACTGTCCGCAATGCATCATTTGTGTTGAAAATGTGTTCTTTCTTGCTTTCCACAGTTTTAATTGAAAGTCTGCCAGAGAGCAACAAATCATATATAGGAGCTCTGAAGGATTTGGACTTGGTCCATAACGGAGATCACCAATAAAAGTCAAAAAAATGTTTCACAAAATTGACTACAAAGTTGAACACAGTAATAAACATTCCAGTCTACCATCCTGTACGGAAGGTTGCAGGTAGGAGTCAGGATTCTTCCTTTCCGCCTGTTCCAAGCTTTTTGCTATAAGCAGTCCATCACATTAATTTCTAGAAAGCTCTACGTACCCCTTTCCTCGAAAGTGTCCACTATGGGCGACGCCAATGCAGCCCACGTCAACGAAAAAAATGACAGTTTCCCAATAAAAAAGTCTCCGAACCTCTACGCCACAAGTTATGAATCTATGTTTTCTACGTGAGAGTACAAGTGGAAGCTTACAAGAGGTAACCGACAGCAAGGGTTTTGCATCGAGCAAGATGTTACTGGATAAAAAGGCAGAGGACTTGCTCGTTGGGTGAACGCGTAATATCCTGAATATAATGGACTGAGGTGGTATTTGTGACGACTTTCCAACCACCACGAAGTCCGGACGCACATCCTGACTGGGTTCAAAGGTTCCCTGGGCGGTTGAAGGGTTTAGGGCTTAGAAGCCTAAAAGTGTGATCGACCTAAATAATCTCAAACTGTGTAAGACAAAGAAGACTAGCAAAGTTTTCATCAAGTCTAAGTAGAGCTGCCTAGAAAAGCAGAAATCAGATTCCGATGACGATTCCTCACATACAGCGAATGCAGAGAAAAGAGCCACACACACCGGCATGGTCGTTGAAGCGATGGAGGACAACAAATGAATCTTTATATGCATTAACCGAAGGGCATCGGTAGGAAAGAATTACAAAATTTCTGGTGACCAGGCAATTAATCAGCATGTTCAATCTTTGTAGCCAACCTTGAAGAATGTTGGTGATGTAGTTGAATAGCGTGAACGTAACCTCTAGCAGTTGTGTAACCAACGTCGTATTTCTCGCATAACCGAGCAACAATTGGTTGCAATTGCGGAAGATGACAGTGGTTCACTGTGGGAAACAAGTGGTGAATGACTTGATAATTCAAACCTCCACTGAAGAGGTGGCAGAACTTGCTTCCCACTCCAAAGTCCTGGGCGGTGATGACCTGATGCTTGTACCAATCGGCGTCAGCTGCGTGCGTCGTGTGGGGTAGAAGATGGTTGATCTGCGTGTTCATCATGAACAAAACCGAGAAAAATAGATACGGGATGAGAGAGAATGCAAAGGCCTTCCCCCAAGTCTCCACCACGAAGAAAGGCCAGGCGTGAATAATTCCAATTGTCAAAACTCTCCCAAGAATGTGCCTGAGCCTCCTCGACCCGCTAATGGCCATCATAGGCACAACCTCATTGTAAAGATTGGTCTGCAGCATCCAAAGGTCCTGCATGGTTGTCAAGCCAAACTCAACCGACACACTCCACCAGAAGAGCATAAACCACCAAGTGCTCTGATTCTTGTGAATGGGCAACCACTTCACGTCTCTGTGTTCACGCTTCATCCAATAGTGGTGTAGCACATCTGGATCCCGATCGGAAACATTCGGATAGCTGTGGTGACCTATATTGTGCTGATGATACCAAGAAAAGGGAGAGGAAAAGTAAGGGAAAGCGTAAGGGATCAAGGCATTCCATCTCCAGTTGTCGGAGAAGGCGAAGTGAGTCGCGTCATGGAAAATATTCACTCCAAGAAGCCAAGCGGTAAGCGGGAACAGAAGCAAGAATCTCCAATCACCTCTAAAGAACCCGTGGAATGTACTTAAGAAGAGGACAGCCAAGATCGCGATCTCAACCCACCGCGAAGGAGAGGCCTTGGTCGCTTCTCGGAGGGAGATATTCCGTCTCTTAGACTCCCCTTCGAAATACTCTTTAACCTGAAATTTCAGGGCCTCGCCAAAGGCACTCGGCCATTCGAAAGAGTGTTCGGGTACGCCATGAAGCTGCTCCAGAGTCTGTAGGTGTTTGCTGTCCGAAGCATCGATTTCATACTTCATTAAAATGGCATCTAAAATTTTCCGGTTGGTGAATGGATGGTGACTCTCAAACATAACGGTGGCGTCTCGGCCTCGCGCCAGACCAAGCGCCACTGGTCCTCCCGGATGACGTTTCTCGAATTTTGTTAAGTCATACCACTTGCCATGGATTTTAGTGAGAAGTCTTGTAGGTTTCGACGCTGTAAAGTCGCTCAATGGTGGAAGCACAATATTGGGCCTGCCAACGATTCCTGGCTTGATGTGATTCCGCACAGCTTCAGATGTCGCCATGCTCTCGCACTCCGCATCCAAGGAAGGGGGGCAGGAGCTTCAGAACCACCCAGCTCGGTTGAAAGTCGGGTTTCACTGCAATTCCGTCTCCTTGCCGCCCCTACAAAGATCTACAAGATCTTCATCAACAATAAGACTGAAAAGTCAGGAACCGAAGAAAATTCTGCGCGCTACAACATAGGTAAGCTCCTCTGTATGGCATCACCGAGCAAGAAGATCAGAGTACCCCGTGCCAAGCAACAACTCCGCGTAAAAGGGACCTCTCTCTCTCTCACTCTATCTCCCTCTTTCCCTCGAATGAAGAATAAGAGTGCCACCACAGAACGATTGCTATTGAAATGCTAGTTCAAATGGCAGGAGCAGACGCTTATTCCGCTTCCAGGGCAATGTTCTCAACAAGCTCAGATCCACATCTACCGATACCAAAGGATCCTGACACCGCGACTGGCTATCTATAGACACGAGATGGTTCCCAAACAAAGTGAAAACACTCGGATCCTTCCAAGAACGTCCATGCGCTGAGATGATGAATCTCCTCCGTTGCATATCATTCTTCAGCATGTGCTTTCACACAGAAAACGCTATCAAAACTTTTAACTCCTTACAAAAACCCGTCCATCTACATCTTTCCCCTCTGTCCCACCACACCATGGCACCCCATCGCCTTAACCGTGAGGCGCACGGAAATATTACTGCAGTCAACAAGAATATCCACTGAAGGAATGTAAATACGAAGCATGCAAAAAGGAAAACTAAAGAAAAACAAAAAACAACGCACATTTAAAATGCATGCACTCCCGAAATATCAAGCAATGCAATCCCATAGTCAGGATATCACATCCATCACAGCGACCCTCGCCCACAAGATGTGCTTACAGAGCAGAAAAAACAAAACTGAAAATCATCCAAATGGATCTTTAGCTTGATAAGCACAAGAGAGTGTAGTCCGTGAATTCGGTTTCTACTTCCGCTCAGGAAGGGGTAGGGAGGCATGGAAGAATGAATTCCCATGGGCAACTTGACGTGTAACGTGGACAATAGTTAGGTTCAAGATATTTTGGAGAGCTAAGAAGTGAGGGAGGGAGGGAGGGAGGTGGCATTTGATTCTGGGTGGCGCCGCTGGGTTTCAGGCTCAGCGTCGGCGACTTCCCCTGGTCGACGAGGCAACACATCCCCCACCCCCCCCCCCCCCCTGCCCTGCCCTGATCTTCCCTTCCTCCCTCCCCTGGTCGCCGCGCCTGCGCGGTGGCGTCGGTGTCCTTGCCTCCACCCATCCGTATATCCCATCTATACCATTCATGCATACATTCCATGTATTCATCTATGTCACTCATCCATCCATTGTCCTCTCCTCTCTTCTCTTCTCTGTTCATCTCCAGAGTGCTATATATCATCCGTCGCCCTGCCCGATCTCGTGACCTCGGCTTCATCTTGTTGTGGGGGGTGGGTGATTTCGTGTTCGACTCCTACACCCAAATGATGTCCTTTCTCTTCTTTATCATTTTACTTATTATTCCTTTACGAATTTTCTTACCTTCCTTTCTCCATATCAATAATATCAATGCATATGGATAGAATACACTGAATTTGGAATGCACAAAAAAATTCTAGCTTTTATATAGGATCAAGAAAGTTGATAATTTTTGAATTTTTACTAAAAACTATCATCAAAATACAGAACATGATGAACATAAGCTGTTTTATTCAATCTGTATACATGAGAAATATTAAATAATTTTATAAAAATATCTTGTAAATAATACAATTTATAAGAAAATCAACACCATCAGAAGTAGATTAAAGACATGTAATAACCATGAATTGTTTGCTGTATGAACCTCGTTTATGCTATGTATTTGTTTATTTTATGGGTAGAAGTCTTGTTTTAGATTTTAAAATGATTCAAAAATATGATACATGAGTATATGTTTATATATATATATATATATATACAAATGTTTTGATAACTGTATGGTAAATTCAATGGAATAATGTCAGATTTTGATTGGTGTTCCTTTAAAATTGATATGGCACTTTATAACTTCATTTTTAAATTATTATTATTATTACCAAAATATGTCTCAAACTATACAAAATCAGTTAGAAACAAGTTTTGAAATAAGGTTTTTGTTCTGATATTTCAATACCCTTACACATGTTTATTTCAGACCTTTTCAAAGAAATATGTGAATGTGATTGCTACTATTTACACATGTGTATCTAAAGATTACTTGTTCCATGCCTGTGGCCACACATTCCACTCAACAAACTGCATAGTTCTAATGGTCTTATCATAACGTAAAAGAATACAAATATAAGTTTGTAGATTTCATTTTACACATGTTAGTTGATTTCATTTTATTTTTTGCTTTTTTGTTCAAAATATCATCATACACGTAAAGTAGTGTTTGTGTGTATATATATATATATATATATATATATTAGATCCAAGCTTTTATTTACAATTTTTTAGTTATCTTTATTTTTTATTTTTTTCAATGGATTTAGTCTGAATGAAAGAAACCAAGCAATGAGAAAAATGATCAATCAATTGGCTTGGTTGAACCTCAAATAAGATTCCCAGGCCATGTGCATTCTAATCATTGAGTCAAAAGCTAAACTTAAAATTCAGCTTCTTTGTCTATCAAGCTTCCATTTTTTATATTTTAATGTTTCTTGGTTAATTTCATTCCTTTTTGAAAAATAATGTTAATAATGAACTGTAATTATTGGTGTTGTTTAAAGTCTTCATTCCACCCCAAAAATGATTTGATGGACAGGTGGTTGAAACACATGAAATGTTCAACACCAATGTAAAATTACAGCTTTCCGAGGGAAAATTAATGCACAGTAAGAATAAAAACTGAAAATTAGAGTAAGAAATTAGAACTTGTGTGGCTGTCTTTGGTGAGATGATAGACATACAGGAATGTTTGAGAAAGGCTTTTAAAAATTGGTCATTAATGAAAAATAATCATCCCATTCCCTCTCAAGGAATGGATTTGTTTTATTAGGGTGGTAAGAATTATAGTGGCAGTAGAAATGATATTAACAACTGATTTTGCATGAATAACTTGGTCATCACCTTTCTTTTCAAGCACAGCCCTTTTTGTACAAGCCACTGTCAGCTTTCACACCTGTTTTGAAAATTTGAACATGAAGCAAAACTCAGCTGTAAGGAGAGGTTGAGGCCAGAAAGGGACTTGAATGTGAGATACCAAAGTTGGAATTCTAGCAAGCAACTGACATGTGGAGTGCATCACAAAGGAGAGAGAGAGAGAGAGAGAGAGCATGGTTTGTTATCCTTTATCTAATTATGCAACTTGTCACCATCTCAACTAAACCATGCAACACATTGATGTGTGACAAGATGGGTTTATAAGATTTGAAGGTGAAGGTAGCCCTTACAATAAGAAACCATATTATGCATTTATTATACATTTCAAGTGTGAAGTCCTGTACTTTCAATGCTGTAAACTTCATGTGTTGTGTATATATGTATGTATGTATGTACAAAAATAAAAAAATATAACTTCCTTGTAATCCTTTTTCTTTTCCATATTCAATAGAATGTTTTTTCCCCTGGTTTCTTAAATATTAAATCATTGCACACAAACAACTATCCATACTTCTAGTAAATATCTATCAACACTAACTGTTTTCAAATTCGTTGTTAATATGTATGTGTAAATGTTTGGAAATCAGTTTTATACATACATACATATATATACATATATATATAGCGAGAGAGAGAGAGAGAGAGAATACTTTATATATATGGTTTTTTTCAGATTTACATATTTGTTCACAAGGTTTTCTGACCCACCTCTATTTTACTTTCCTATTTTAGGGTTGAATGAAAATAAATGTGTTTTTCATATAAAATAGATGCAAATAACATGGTTTTATAATCTGAATTTGGTTAAAGAAACTGTTTTGAAAGAATTGTGGGCTTTGCTAGCCATTTGAAGGACTTCTGATTAGCTTGTGTCAGTGAAAGCTCATACATATGAAAGTACAACTATTTTTTTTTTTTCTTTACTTTATCTTTGATTCTCTTTTGATATCTTTTTATGAGATATGTCAAACATCCTCTATACAGATGTTTTCCAAAAGCACATGTGAGAATTTGCACTCACTAATGCAGGTTTTTCAATTAAATGTGAGTCATGAAGTCTTAAAGCAATTCATTTCCTGGGTTATCAAGAGAGTCAGAGTTTGTATAAATTCACAGAGGTAATACTATTCCCCGCAAGAATTGCCACAATAATACCACATTTGTCTTATGAACATGATTCAAACTTTGACCTTTAATTTCTTTGAAGATTTATGAGTATTTGAAAAGGAATTTAGCAAATATAATTTTTTCTATCTAGATGATAAATGTCTATAAACATCATAATCTAAAAATTGGAAAAAAAATTGATGCAAAGTTTTACAAAGATAATAAACTTATTCTGGTAACTCTTAGTACTAACCTTGTGTAAATTTGCTTACATGTGCCCTAAAAATAGTATCTGCTTTGATAATTGATGATTATTTGTGTGGTATGTATGTATTTATAGGGATATCCTTTTCAAGTTGACATTGAACCCTCAAAAGTTAAAGTTTTTGGTATGTAAATTTATCATCCATTTGTTTCTAAGCAAATTTGAACACTGTATCCACATGGTTTGATGTAAGATTACATATTACTAAAATCAAAATATGAATCAAAGCTCCAAACTCAAAGTGGTTCTATATGTAAGTAAAATGGTTGGAGTTGTTGAAAATAAATGAAAAATGTTATCTTAATGCTTTATGTTACATTCTATATGTGCACAAGTACATGCAAGTGAACTTTGAATTAATTGATTTAAAAGGATACTGTAAAAAAGTGTGCATTGGGAAAAATCATTATAACATAAAGAAAATATCTAACATGCATGATTGTAAAGAGCAAATCATAGTTTAAAACAATTATAAGATAATAAAAGTTTTATTTAAAAAATACAGACAAGTAAATGTCTTGGCTTTTTAATACAACCAACCAATGACCATCCAATGGCTATGATTATTTTCTACTATAAAAAACATATAATTTATTGAATGACAAAGAAGTCTTACATAATTCTATGCGAAACTTGCTAAGGAATTTTTTCTCGTTCTGTTTTCACTTTACAAACAAACATTATGTAAAAGGTGTGTCCACATGTTTTCATTTTGAATCCATAATTTCAGCAACCAAAGTACTTTGATAAGGATATATGGAGCAGGATTGATTGATTGATTGGTTTGAAATATGAATCCATAATCATAATGAAGAAGAGGACTGAAAACAACACACATCCTGTATTTGTTGAGCTTTGAACCCTTGTTGACTTTACAACCTCAATATTTAATTGGGTTCTCCAAATGCAACATTTTCAAATCATCTGGACTTCAAAATAATGGTGATATCTTGGAATTAATTTTAAATCCATGAGCTCATTCATAGTAGCTATCAACACATATGTATATGTCTAGATAAATATATATATATATATATATATATGAAAGGAAACCCATGCTGTTGGGCACGAAAATTGTGTCCTAGATGTTAAATGAATAATTAAGTAAGATTTATTTTGTTTTTTAATACCCCCGATCCCCCCTTCTCGTTCCCATAGTTCTCCTGTCTCCTGACTCCAGTTCCCCGTTTCCATCTCCGTTCCGAATGTTCCCAGAGTTCCCTTCTTCAGAAGCCTTCTTTGTCTGTGGTGAGTGGTCCCAATGTCTCCTTAGAGATATATATATATATATATATATATATCTACATAAAAACTTGGGTAGATATGACTGTTTAAAGCAGGTATCCTTTATATTGTAGGGGACACCTACAGGCTCAAATATGCTGATATTGCGACCATTGGTCTTTTTTCTCATGTTCCAACTTGGGAGGCGGAGATCAGTTGATGTGTCAGGTACGACGTCTACTATATATATATATATATATGTATGGGACAACGAAACATCTCTACATCGAAAGACGTTAAGGGGAAGAAGCATACAAACGGACGGAGAAGGTAGCCAAAGTAGGTGGGCATCCCACTGCCCATGCATGCTTCTTCTGCGCAAGTCCACCCCTGCAGTCAGTCAGTCAGTGTTGTGGCTCACATTCTTACATTCATACAAACGAATCTCGTCCTCTGTCCAAGCCGCAATCGCATTTGGATGGATGATACTAACGGAACTCCACTCCATTTCACAGTGACTTCAGAATCTTCACTTTACAGTAACACTTAAAGTAACAAGATATCAATATGCTTCAATTTAATTTCCTATATCCGAAGTAAGACAACAACTAGCTTGTTTGAAATGGGCGCCTATTGCCCGTGATCGTGGGTTCCAGGCTGGAATATGCACTAAACCCAGGAGAAAACAAATATGAGCACCGGAAATAATAACTAACTACCTTACTCATGTCTCACTTCTTACTCTCTTTTGGCAATCGAGTAAAGAAAGGATGTATGTGAAGGGGGTAATCCAATGTGATAGTTTAATGTACACCTCATAGCTTATGATATCCAGAGTGGATTAAATTGGTTTCATCAAAGACGGTAAGAATTTACTTCCTTTCAAGTGCAACATCAGATCCAAACGTTAATATTTTGTTTGTGTACATATATTTAAATAAGTTTTTTCACCCCCCCCCCCACCTTTCTGTATATTGCAGTACATGCGTTGGATTATACTACTCAAGCTACGTAAGAGGGTTGAGATGTTTTAATGTGATTTTTCAAGAAATAAAGGATGAATTTGAATGCTGAATGGTTTTTAAATTTAAACAATAATATATACAAAATACATCAAAATATGAACTGTAATATATATATATATATTTGGTGTGAGTGCCATGTTTCAATAACATTCACAGAAAAGTCACAAATGGAAGGTGTTTTTCTTTTGATTATATATATATATATATATATATATATATATATTTCACACATATATTTGGGAACTTGTTTAGAAAACATTATTTGATAAAAGAATTGTGAATATCAGATACAATAAAGAATCAAAATTCCATCAAAGTAACCAAGGATTAAACAAAGCAATTTCACCTAAATCTAAAAAAATACCTATACATAAAAAGTAAAAATAAAAATTTATAACTGAAATAAAAATACCCATACCAGTAAATGTTGTTTACAATTTTAAGAAAGCACAACAGCAAAGGAAAACGTGAGTACATAAAAAAAAAAAAAATCAAAGTGTTTCACTAGTTAAATATTCCTCAACTATCATATCTTACCATATCAATTTGGCAAACAGTTGGATGTTCAACAAAATACTTGTTAGCAAGGTAGTACCAGAGCACTTCATATTTTAAAATGTTACTTGAAATAGTTCATAGAAAGATCCATGGGAAAGTTGCAAAAACTATATTATGTCAGGTCAAAGAGATTTTTTTGTTGAGGACAGAGGCACAAAAAATCACTGCTTTTTTATAAGCATATATTTGAAAAGATAGATTGATTATATATATATATATATATATATGTATATTGAAAACTAGCCTCTTTGCTATTCTTATGTTTTTTTGAAATTACGTTTTTATTATAGAAATAAAAAATAAGTATAATTCATTTACAATACCACAAGTGGAATGAAAAATCAATGTATATATATATATATATATATATATATATATATATATTTTATTGTTTTTAAATATACATGAATTAGATTGTTCAAAGAAATATTGTTCAAATTATAAGTAATTTATATGAATTACATATAATTGATTCAAATGTATTAAAAATTTCAATATATATATATATATATATATATATATATATATATATTTTTCAATAAATAGTTTAAAAAGTATACATGTGAATGTGAATATTAAATTTATGTACACATATGTGTATATGTATAAATAGAGAGGAAAATCACAAATTAATTTACAATAGAGCTTATTATTAAAAATATATTTTACACAAAATAATGCCATAAAGATGATTATAAATAACCACAAAATATTTATGTATTTTTGAATGTTATGTACTGTTTCTGTTATTTTAATTAAAAAAATTCCTCATAACTATTTTCTAAATATTTTATATATTAAACTACAATTGAATTCTTATTTAGAAACTTTTATTTTAAGTTTCTGAAATATTTTATCCAAAGTAAGCATTATACTAGATTGTTTTTACTCCTTATATTAATAAGGCATTAATAAATATATATTCTGTTTAGCATATTTATTTTTGAATAATGTAGTTTTAAAATTAATGATCTAAGAGATATAATTTATATATATAAAAATATATTTAAGGTATTTATTAGTTTGCAATAAATTGAGTTGAATGCATGTATGAGTTAAACATCAAAATTTGATTGCATGTAAGTCATGTCTTCAGCAGTAAAAAACTAATTTATAATATAAATAAATGAATAAACAAATATATATATATATATATATATATATATGTATACTTTAATGAATATACATATGATTCCATGCACATGAAATGATAGTGGAATTGTATTCTTTGTATATTTAAGTGATACAAGTTTCTTTTTTCATAGAAAAAAAAATCATTATCATATTTTGGTGTATTTTTATCAAATAACTTGATTTTAATTTATTTATGTATTTAAATAATTAAAAAAGATAATTATATATTTTTAGATAAAATAAATGTAAATAATTAAACCTTAAAATCTATAATTTGAAATTACACAACTTACAATTTTTTGTAATTTAATTGAATTTGTAACTAGAAAAGAAGTATTTTTGATAATATCTTGTATGTTAGATATATGTTTTGCAAGTTGGACACATGTCAATAGTTTTGTAGAACATTGCTCTATAATTTCTAATTAGATAGTATATATAGAGGTAAGTATAATACCTTCTTTACTCTTGTTAACTACTTTTTTGTTTTAAGTCTTCTTTTAAGAATCTTTAATTTTCATGTTTTTAATAATTTGACAAGAATACTCATTTAATAATTTGATTTTGTTTAAGAGGTGAGTAGATTATTTTACTCCTTTTGTTGTTCTTTAAAGATTGTAGATTATTTGAAACATGACTAAATTGTCTTAAAGATTTAAAAGCTCCTCTAGTCTATAGCAACATATATCTCATCACAAAGTAAGAAAAAATGGACCAAAACAAAATTGAATAGACCTAACCATAATAGAACATGGAAGACAAAACAAAACAAAAGAAAATTGAATAGAATAGAGCAAAAAATACAAACCAAACTTTATTGAGAGAAACAAACCAAAGCCTTACTTGATCAAATGCCCCAAATGGCCTCAATTAATTCTATTTATAATTTTTCCAATCATCTTAGAACTTTTAGAATATTTTTAATAGTGGATTTCACCAAGATAATTATTCTTCTAGGAGATTTTAGAGATGGGCCCTACTTAGATGATTGCCTTTAATTCTTTTAGGATGTTCCATGGTAGGCCCTATATGAGCCACCAACTTGGCCCCAATTCTAAAAACTTCTAGAAACTTCCCAAAAACGGCTCCAATTACATATCTCTACCCATCAATGATACAATTATCTTATCCATGCTCCGTTATAATTAATCTCTCTCCACTAATGCAAAACATCCTTGTTTCACTCATAATGGTACCTCCAAATTGTTTCTTGATAATAGATGAGATTTTGTACAAGTTCCTACCTTGCATCATAAATGAGATAGCCTTTTTAGAGGACCTTGTATTAAAGTTGCAGACATCCATTGCTACGACAAATATAGCGATGTTCCAAAATTCTATTTATTTCATATTCTTATTGGTCATCAATTACAATTAGTAGTGGTGATTGATGTCAATTTAGGAAGCTCTTTAATTCAATATAAAACTCTTTGTGCTGTAAAAGATAGAAGATCAGATGGATCCAAATATATCACATAAGCTTGAAGCAATATGCAACATTAGAAATCATAAAAAAATTGTAAAAAAGTTTAAGCCATCAAGGTGGTAGCTTATGGACTTGAATTGATGTAGCAAATATAAAGTTGGTATTGAAAAGTAATACTTGGTCACTCTTTCAAAATGTCTCTTATTTTCGGTAATTATTTACATATTACTTTTTTATCAATTCTATGCAATAAAGAGGCCATATTGTATTTTTAACAAAGTAATTATAAGCCATTATATAAACTCTTCTATTATTAGATTGTTAGTATCTGTGGGATGATAGAGAGTATTGACATAATTGAATGGTGATGGGTGTTGAAGAAGAATCGTGAATGATTAATACTTACTTGAATACTATCATTGTAATCAAACTCTAAGAGTGCCAAATATTCATCCCAATCATTATCATGAACTACCACGAATATTTGCTAAATATCAATCTAATCTACCTTAGGAAATTTTTATCCCAATCTTATCCTTAACTTAATTCTAGTATCAATCATATTAATTATTTATCTCTTTTAACTTGATTTTACCAATTTATGGTCTTTTTAACTTAATAAAAGAATCTCTACAGCATAGAAGGTAAAATCACTAACCAATCTCTAATCTATTAGCTATTAAGATAAGAAAATAAACTAAAAAGCTTTTAAAAGCCTTAAATTGAACCTTAGAAGATATCTTGAGAGATATTTGGATTTTGATACAAGAAGGTATCAAAAGTTGGCAATTTGGAATTGGATAGGATTTCTATGATATTTGAAGATCTATTAGTTAGATCAAAGTGAAATTTGGCATGGTGTCAAAAGACTTGAAGATCAAGCTACACACCAATTTTGAATTGAAGTGAACAATTAAAGGAGGAGAAATCATTACTGGAACATTTGTATCAACTTTCAAGTTGCCGACCAAGTAACATCAATGTGGTTTTTGGGTATTTTCTCACAATCTGTAAATTGAATTGAGGTGAATTCTTTTTAAGTATATAGAAGGCTTATAGAGGCATTTTTATGTAAAATTTTGTTCAAAGTAAAAAGTTAGATTAAGAGCTATAGCTTACTATAGCTTATAAATTAGGATTGAGGTTTGCAAAGAAAAATAAAAATTGGCTAATTATGAAAGTAATGAGACAATTGGAGTTTATTTATGATTGAGATTATTAAAAAGAATATTTTTGAATACTTTATATTGGATTTAAGCACTTTTGAATTAAAATTCAATTTTCATACTTCTTATAAGAGTGAAATATATTAGGATTCTTGGATACTTGTAAAATAAAATCATATCTTTTTCAATGAGATGCTTGGTACATTTTCAAACAAGATGAGATGTAATACGACACTGCAAATTTTAATCTAAAATAATGACACGAAGTAACTATGGTGGCAAAAGAATTTGTCAAAAAAGACCCATGGAAGTATTAAGGTATCAATATTAGATTACAACATAGCTAAGTGAAGTTGCTTCAAGAGTCGGTCTACAAAGATAGCAATCGAGGTATAATTATGAAGCGTTTGTGAGAAACAGATAATGAGGTCCATGGTCACTTGTTCCCAACATGTTGTAAGTAATAGAATTCATTGTAATAATCCAAAGATATCACGTCACATGCTATATTATGTTGATGTGACTCGCAAGAATTTACAAAAGCTCAAATATTATAGTCCAAACCTATCCAAAATCACAACTTTGAGATTTATTCTATAGTCTTTTCACGCCATAGATGCGATGATATTAGAATGTTGTGTTCTTCTTAAAGTATAAACTTCCGGAGTATACTATCATCAGGTACATAAATCTTCTTCTTGAAATAAAATAAGCCATTACTAAGACTATAATCTTAATATTGTATATTGCCCACGTTCAATTGATTGCTAACTATCTTGAAATAAACATCTCAATGCATAGTTTCCTTCTATTCTACTTCTTTGGTTAGGTTTGAAATGATACTGCTAACGGTTATAACTTCTATCTTATTTCCACATTTGGCCATTAAATCTAATCTCTACAAAAAGTTATCTAGCATAATATGTTGTCACCTATGCTTGTACTTAAGCTAAATGTCAAAAAACTGCAACTATTTTTTTTAACAATATTGTTGTAATTTCATATTTTTTAGATACGAATCCTATAACAAGGGTCAATAGTCAATCCAAACAATTACTAGCTTATCCAATAGATAGTGTTGCCATACCTTTGTGGCATGTACAATTGCTAATTACTCTCAATCACATAGAGAGTAATTGTGCTTTGCCCTTTTGAGCTTATGTGAGACATCAAATTGATTTACTAGTTGTTTTAGCATAAAATGATGCATTTAGAGTGCTTAGAAGCACAATATAGAGTGAATAGTATAGAAATCTTTAGATAAATAGAAAATTGGAGTGTTAGTTGTAGAATTGGAATCTTAATAAGTCTTCGAGGTAATTATCTTAATTGGTTTAGTATTTGTTTTTACTTATTATTGAGTATTGAAGAATATTTACTAAGATCAATATTTATATTACCTTCTATCCATACATATTATTTATAAGAAAAAATATAAATTTTAGTTAGTAGTTAGAAGAAGCATGAGAAAGAATCTCATGTCTTTTTAGTTAGTTATATAGAAAGTAGGATTCATAATAGATTTAAATTGATTTTATTAGTATAAAAATAATAAAGGTAGGAAATTATATCTTTTAGCTGATATTATTATTATAGAATAATTATAAGATTTTTTAGAATTTATTTAGAATTTATTTAGAATTTATTTATATTTTTTTATAGAATTTTTAGAAGAATTTCCATGACTTTGGTAAAAATAAGTTTTACCACTTTGGGAGCCATTATGAAGAAATGGAGCAAATTATGAAGGCCATACTAGGTTTTTGTACTAAATCAATGTTTTCAAAGACCATGGTGAAGTCAAAAAGGAAAATTATAGATTTTACTAATAGAAAATAAGAGGACGAGCATCTAGTGTAGTCCTTGTAAGAAGGGAGGTGCACAAGTCCCTTATGGTTTGTAGCACCTTGAAGGTAGTTAGGAAGAAAAGACTAAGGCCTCATGGCTTCTCTTAAGAATCCATATACACTACTTGTGAGCCTTGGTGAAGCTCGAATTCTTTTTCTTTTAAGCAAGTTATCATTGAGGTAAAACTTATTTACTTAATTTTTTATTTATTTACTTATTATTTTTAAATCTTCATAATTTATTCATAATAACTCGGATTTACTTGTTTCTTATACCATTGAAAAGATATATATATATATATATATATATATATATATATATATATATATTTTCTAAAAATTTAAAATTTACTTTTATTTTTTGTTTTTTACTAGGTGAAAACTTAGTGAACAAACTATGATTAGTTTTGTAGTGTGCAATTGCTTGATTGCACTTGTTTTGTGTTTTACTTCTTTTGTCCTTGTTCTTGCTACTTCTACTTTATACCACTAATAACAAGCAAGTTTTAATTGAGGCCATCTTATAATTTAGCTCGATGAGTGAATTTAATACTCACAGCTTGCGTGATTCATATGCCATAGATTGAAGGCCCTTATTAGAGTCTTATTGAAGGACTATTCCAATAGCAAAGTTGGAAGCATCAATGTCAAGTGTGCAAGCAAGGTTGGAATTATACAGTTGCAATATTGGAGCAATGAGGAGTACCTCATTCAACTTATCAAAGGCACTTTGTTATTCCAGTTTCCATTCAAATAAGGCACCTTACTCTATTAAATTTGTCAATGATGCATCAATCTATGCAAATTTTCAAATAAAATGGTAATAATATCCAACAAGAGCTAAAAATGAGCCAACTTCATAAGCATCTTTGAGGATTGACCAATCTTCTATTACTTTTATCTTATTCTATTCCATGCACAAGGCTTAAAAGATACTACATACTCTAAAAGATGACCTTTAACTTCAAAAGTTCATACTTTGATTGCTTACAATTAAAGCAATTATCTCATAGCCAGTATAGAACTTTTTGTAGGTATTGCTTATTCTATTTAAGAGTTTTATTATAGAATAAGATATCTTTAATGAAAGTAACTACATTCTTGTCCAAAAGGTCCCAAAAGAGTTTGTTCATGTGACCATGAAGGAGACTAGAGTATTGATGAGGACAAAATATATAACAAGCCATTTAAAATATCCATAGTATATATAGAATGTTGTCTTTTTTATATTATTCCTTGTGATGGGTGTTTGCTTATAGCCATTGCAAAGGTTTAATTTGCTAAAGATGGCTGTATTTAAAAGTTGGTCAAGAAGATCATCCACACATAGAAGTAGATATAGATTCTTGATAGTTTGCTTATTGAAGCCTTAATAATTGATGCAAAGCCAAAGTCCACCATCTTTTTTGGATGCAAAGAGTACAAGTACTTTCTATAGTGACATGCTTTCTTGAATAAGATCTTTTTTCAAGAATTCCTCAAGTGATTTTTTTAGCTCTTTAAGTTTATTTTGTGCTAAGCAATAAATTAGAAATTTTTTTGATTTGGCTCTAAGTAATTATTTATTTGAAAGAAGGTACCTCAATCAAGTCGCATGCCATTAGGTAAGTCGATTGGAAAAATATTCCAATATTGATGTATGAGTTGCTTTACTTAATTTGTTCATTTGATTGGCTTTCCTACAATTGAGGCAAGATTTGGAACCACCATATATATTAGTTTCTTATATTGTATTTAATTCATTATAAAGATCATCACTACAAGTAAGTTTTTAATTACAAATTATTTTGTTACCTTATTGAATGCAAAAGATAAAAAAAATCACCTTGTATCGATTGTCTTTAATAGAGATTATCCTTACTAGCTAATCAACTTACTTATTTATCTCCTTTAACTATGGTATATCAAGGCTAACATCATGTTTGAGCTTTATTAATTTGAACTTCTCTCTCAAGCTATAGGTGTCATTCAACTTCAAAATTATTTATTTACATATCTCATTTAATACGTTCTATCAATCATCATCTAAATATATACTTTCTCCTTTGATTATCTTTATTTTAATTCCAAGTCAGCCAACAATCTTAGTTAAGATGTAATTTTTCATAGAACTACAATCTATAAGCATTTGAAATGGTTGTTTTCTTAGTAAATGATAGAAAGATAATAAAAGGTTTGGTCTTAATGTTGTTTTTTAGAGAAGGAGCCTCTATTTACTTTATAGAGGTATAAATACCTCAAATCAAAGTAAATGAGATAAATAATTGATTTAGACATGTTTAGAAGGGAATTACCAATAGGTGCAAGCAAAACTTACTTCAAATTACCTAATATTGATACTCAAAAAGGACTAGTTCTCAACTTGGATTGAAATCAGATCCCAAGAAATACAACTACATACCTATGGTGATTATAGGATTCTTTAATAGATTAAAGAGCAAGATTTGAAAGTAGACTAGTAAAGAAATTTTTGAGCATTGGTTTTATATCAATCAAATTAATATTCAATTTTTGGGAGATTTTTAAAATTAGTGATATTCTTGATTAGGTTAGATTTTAAAAAATAAATTTATATTTATAAAATTGAAGATTTCTTGAGTTCTATGATATATGTGGGAGTGAATTTTAGGCAGTATGTTGGTGTTTTAGTTGTTATTGCTTGTGAAGATTTTAAGATTATTCAAACAATTAGATCAAAGTGTGTGAAGGTTTTTATGGATTTAAGTCTCAAAAATTGGAATATGAAGGTCGATGAATATTTTAAAGATCTTTGGTAATTTATTTATTGGATTGAAGTGAATTTTGTTTGTATAGGGACTAGATTTGATTTGCCATAGTTAAAGTATAGTTTGAAGGAAATTCAATGATTCAAAAAGGAGATATAGGCACCAAAAGTTCAACATTCAGATTGGAATAAGAGGTTGGCTAACACTTGAGTGGAATTTAGGGTTGATCTTCTATTTGGTAAGTTTGATCTTTAAATTTTGTGTGCTTGTTGCTAACTTAGTTGTTGAAAGATGTGTAAAATCTTAAGTAAGATCAATGATATAATTGATAGAAATTGAAGTTTTAAATTGTCCTAGAATTATATTAATTTGATTAAGATTTTGTTTAGAATTTAGGAATTGGTTAAGATTTAGAGTTTATTTAGGATTTAATTAAGGTTTGACTTAGGATTTAAATAAAGACTATTAGGATTTTAACTAGGATTAAAATAAGATTTGGTTAGAATTTATTTATAATATATTTTAGATTTTATTTTAATACTTCTTTTGAATTTCTTTAGGATTTTTTTATGCTTCTTTTGTAATTTCTTTGAGATTTTTTTGAATTAATTAAAGCTTGATTAGCATTGTTAAGATTTAATTGAAGTTATTTAATATTTTATTAGAATTAAAATCTTTTTGTTGCAATACTCCTTCTACCTTCTACAGCTAAGTACTTGGTGCATTGTAAAACAAGGCTTTAAGTAATATGACATTCTTTTCGTGCTATAATTTTTTATCATCTTAGTGAGCCTCAAGATTGTAAATCTACCTTGATTTGTCGATACTTGAATTTTGGTGCTTCAAACAATCTTTAATTTGATGACATGGCTCCCTACAATAATAATATAATTTCTTTTATGCCAATATTTGTCATTTCTATGGTATCAATAGTCTTTACAAGGTGTCAATCTCTATTAGTGTTGGTTGTAGTGCCATAGTATTAGATAGTGGCATAGGTAAAAATTGATTTCTAAGTTTAGTCTCAAATTCCTTCCAATCACAAAATTTATCTTAAGCTCTATTATTTTGAGTTCAATATTACTACCAAATGGCTGCTCCACTTCTAAAATAGTTAGTTGCATACATAATTCCTTAAGTGGTACTTACTCCAAATAATTGGAGGTATTGTTGCATGTTGTAGAGCTATTGGCATACATCTTCTTGCCTTGAAGTTCAAGAATATGTTTTGGACTTCCTTAATTTTAGCCTAATAGATGTGAACTTCCTTGCTCTAGAAGCTTCTATTTGTTCTTATAGAATAGCTATTTAGTCTAGATGGTATTATACTTGAGCCTCCATTTGAGATGATTCCGCCATATCTTCGATGTTATAATTTCCTTATTAATCTTTGTTATAATAATACCTTCTATCCTTCCAATTGACTTCTTAAAAATAGCTTGTGATAGCTTTAAAATAGTAACTAGTATGACTATAATAATTGACCTCTAACTAGACAGTGGCATTTAATACACTACCAAAGAACAGACTAATACTTGCTTTGATATGAATGAAATATGACTGAATTTTCTTAAAGATTAAAAAATCCTTCTAGTTTATAGCAACATAAATCTTATCATAAAATAGGACAAAATGGATCAAAATAAAACTGAATAAAAGTAAAAAAAAATAGAATATAAAAGACAAGATAGAGCAAAAGAAAATAGAATAGTACAAAATAGAAAATGAAAACCAAACTTTATTAAGAGAAAGGTATTAAAGTCATACCTGACCAAATGCCCCAAATGGCCTCGGTCAATCTTATTTATTCATTGTTCAACCATCCTAGAATTTTTTAGAATGTCCCTAATGGTGGATCTCACTAAGATAACCACCTTTCTAAAAGCTTCTAAAGATGGGCCCTATGTAGATAATTGCCTTTAGTTCTTCTAGGATGTTTTATAGTAGGCCTTACATGGACCACCAATTTAGCCCTAATTCTAAAAATTTCTAAAAATTTTTCAAAAATAGCTCTAATTACCTATCTTTATACATCAATGATATAATTATCTTATCTATGCCTCGTTATACCATCTTTTTAATTTTTAATTTTTTAATTTTTTTGATATTGATTATTTCTTCAAAGATGGTAGACTATCTTTTTGTGGATATTTTTATTTGATATTAAAAGTTACAAATTATTTTCTTTTAACATAATTTATCAAATTTTTAAAATAATCTACTATAGAGATTGAAAGAAAAATTATGGATGCTACATATTATGGAAATAAGAATTGATTTACAACTATTGTATATCTTTATAAGCTTATTAATATTTTTAGGGTATAAATTTAATATAATAATAATATTAACTATGAAAGTATTATTTCTATGCTTATAGAAAAAATCAACAATGAGGTCCAATATCTATGCCAAAAAGCTATGTAGTTGAGAGAAGTAAGTAGATCAATCTTATAATTGAATCTAAAAATTTTTACTTATACAAGTATAAAAAGACAAGGATTAATATGCATGAGAAGTTTCATGGGGTAAGATCAAAATTTCAAGTATTTTTATAATAAATCAAGCTCTATTTGCGGTTATATTCTTCTTAATATTATAATAGATTTATTCAAGTTGAATTCATATGCACATTTTTATCTAGTAATAATCTCTTTTGATTTGTGTCTTTGATAGAAAATGATTCACAATCCTTATATGAATTGAATTTATTTTTGGAAGCATATATGATAATATTTAGAAAAAGAAATCAAGAATGGATAGTAAAGACCAAATTCCTATCTTTAACATAATGATTACATTTAACTACTATATATGTTGTTAAATTTTAAAACCTTATTTAAAATAAGAATTGAAATATAAAGCCTTTATCAATTGATTTTAATATGGGTTAAAGGATAATATCAAAGAGTTATTTTTGTCATAGCTAGAAGTTGATTAATTAAGAAAATTTATTATTCAAGCTATTATATACAACAATAAATTTTTTAAAATATGCCAAAAATAAAGATTTTATTAAAAGGAAACAAGTTAAGTCTTGATTTTTTTTTTTATATTTCAAAAATTAATTCATGAAGGCTTGAACTTATGCAAATTGATATGACATGTTTAAAATCCATTACCAAGAAAAAAAAGATTTGATTCTATTAATAAGAATTATGCTTATATTGTTGAAAGTCTAAGTAAATTGCTCAATATTATCTAAAGAAGCAATACACTTACAAAATGAAGAGCATGATTGCCAAAAAAGACAATGTGTCAAAAAAAACATTTATTCAATTACAATAGGAACCATGCAGTTAGAATCTTATGCAACACCTAATAAAGGTCTTATATTTTCTTTAGATTCCTCACCTTTCTTTATAATAGATATTTTTTTAGGACCAAAAAATTAGAAAGCCTATATTTTGTTAGATTCAAGAGCTTCAACTTATCTTATAAACAAAGATTTTGTTAACAAATAAAAAATAAATCTAATAAAAAAATTAAACTTATACATATAAAAGCCATAGATGGTTGTTTGTTGGCTTTTGGAGATGTTATCTATAAAGTTATTCTTATAGATGCAACAATTAATGATAATAATAGCTTAATAAACTTTAATATTATTAGATATTCTTTTATTGTGGCTAAAAAAATATAATTCTCAAATAGATTAAACTTCTTATAATCTTGATTCATTCCATAATATAAATCAAACTTTTTTTTATTGAAATTAAAAATTATAAGTTTATTATAACTTCTATTTGTAGGTAAAGGAAATTTCATGCATCCTATAAAAAAAAGAGCCATTTTTATTATTATTTATGCCACACCTATTTTTGGTGGTAGAAAAATTTCAAGTGGCATTTCAAATTAATATAAATACTACTAAGACATTAAAAAAAATTAAATGCAAACATTCTTGCATAGCATTGTCTTTATGATTACTTAATTGACTTTCTAGAGGGAACTCAACTGCTATTTGGATCAATCTAGAGCTGATAATAGAACAAATTAGATGCACTTAAGTAATACATTGATGAAATTTGGCCAAATTTTCTATATACTATTCAAAATTGGTGAAGATCATATTCATCTCTTATCTCAAATTATAAGATTATTTCAATTAAAAATTATTTATTATTAGTAAGATAATATAGAATTAATAATAAATAAATAAAATAACAAACATACACAGAACAAGTAAAATAAGTGCAATTAAGTAATTTCAGACTATAAAACTAAAGCATCAATTTATTTTATAGATAAATATTTTGTTAAAAAATAATAAATATCTTTAATTAAAAAAATAAATCCATGCTTGAAGAAAATATAGATGGTTGTTTATTATCTTCTAGAAACATTATTAATATATATATTTTTTAAATATAACAACTAAAGATCATAATAGCTTAGTAATATTTAATGTCATTAGGTCTCTTTTCAACTCAATTATTTTAGGATTATTATAGCTAAAAAATATAATTATCATATAGATTGAGTTACTTGTAATCTTAATTTTTTTTCATAACTTAGCCCAAAATTTTGTTAGTAAAGTGGAAATTTATAAGTTCAATACAATTAAATCTACATTGGTTAGTGGAAGAGCTTTCATGCATGTTGGAAAAGAAGGGTTAGCTTTTGCTATATACATCACATCTATTTTTGAAGAAATAAAGATTTCAAGTAAAATTTCAAGTAAGTATTAAGATTATCAAGAATTTTTTGAAAAAAAAGACATAAATATTTTTGTAATACATCATTTCTATGACTGTTTCATTAATCTTCAAGAAAGAGCTTAACCACCATTTGAACCAATCTATAGCTTATCACAAAACAAGTTGGCTACATTCAAGAAGTTCATTCACAAGAATTTAGCTAAGAATTTTATATATCATTTTAAATCTCTAGCAAGAGCTTCTATCTTATTTGTGAAGAAAAAAGATGGATCTCTATGGATATGTGTGGACTATCAAGGACTTAATAAGATCACGATTAAAAATATATATCTTTTATTTTTAAATTTAAGATTTCATGATCAACTAAATCAAACAAAGGTCTACATAAAAATAGATCTATAAAAAGTATATAATCTAATATGTATTAAAAAAAGAAATAAATAATTTTTTTATTTTAAATTAGGTATGGATATTTCAACTATAATATCATGTTTTTTGGATTCAAAAATGCATCAATTACTTTTCAACATCTAATAAATGATATCTTTTATGAGTTTCTTGATGATTGTATTGTTTATTTTCTAGATGATATTTTAATCTATTCTAAGAAGATAGAAGAGCATAAACTTCATATTCATCATATCTTACAAAAACTAAAAGATGTAAGATTATACACCAAAATTAAAAAATACATATTTTACACTACTCAAATTGACTTTTTAAGATGCATCATTTTAAATGATATTCTTATATTAGATCCTTAGAAGTGCAAACTATCATAGATTATAAGATTCTAAAAAAATTCAAAGCTACTTAATATTTTTTGAAATTTACCAATTATTATCAAATCTTTATCAATTTTTTTTTTTAAGTGCTAGCTCTTCTTACTTATTTGATATGTAAAGACATACTTAAGTAGAATAAAGAAGATGAAGCATTGTTTGAAGCCTTGAAGATAACATTTATTTCTAAACTAATTTTATATCACAACAATTTTTTTAAGATATTATTTATAAAAATAGATATATCAAACTTTATTATAGATAGAATATTATCATAAATGAGAGCAAATGATAAAATTCACCTAATAACTTTCTATTCCAAGAAATTTTTAGTAGCAAAGATTAATCATAAGATCCACAATAAAGAAATTTTTGTAATTATGGATTTATTTTAAAAATCACGTCATTACCTAGGAGAGAATTTTAGTCTAATCATTGTATATGCAGATTACAAGAATCTCAAATATTTAATGGCAATATGTATTTTGAATCGTCACTAAATCCATTGGAATATGTTTTCATTAAGATTTGATTTTAAGATTATTTATTGATCCCAAAAATAATAAGGTTTATTATACACTCTTTTTAGATGTTTTTATCTTGCATTCAAAAAAGAAGATGCATCTTTTAATTAATAAAGAATTTTTTTCTTAAAGCAGCAATATTTTTATCTTCTAACAATAAAATCAACATTGATTATTGAATAAATATTTCTAAAGTAAGTTCAATTGAATATGTACTTCAATCTTCTTATTTATGATATTAAAAATAACCCTTTTAAGTGTCATGATACTTCTAAGTTTGAATTCAAGAATAATTTATTCTATTTTAAGGTACAATTATATATTCCAAAGAACAAAGTACAATACTATGTTCTTTAAGCTTGTCATACTTTTTCAACAACTTGATATTTTAGATACAATAAGACTTTGGAGCTAATATTTAAAGATTGTTGGTGGCTTTAATTGTAAAAGATAGTCAAAGACTTTGTACAATCATATGACATTTATTCAAGATAAAAAAACTCCTTGTCATCAATCTTATGGATTTCTTCAGCTATTACTTATTTTAGAATAACCATATTTTTTTTATTTTTCTGGATTTTATCAAAGATCTTTTAATTTTAGGTTTTTATGATTTTATATTTTTAATAGTAGATTATTTTATTAAAATGCCATATTTTATATAATGTATAAAATCTATTATAAGTGAAGAGATAATTAAACTTTTTATTAATAATATCTATTTCTATTATAAATTGTCCAAGGATTTTATATTAAATAGATGGATTCAACTTACATCAAGATTTTGGAGAATTTTTTTCATGATTTTAAAGATAGATGTAAAGCTATCTTCAATTTTTATCTTCAAATTAATAAATAAACAAAGCACATAAAGTAAATTTGAAAATATTATTTTAGATATACCATCAACTGTTAAGAAGATGATTGAAATTTTTTTTTTGCTATTGATTGAATTTTCTTATAATAACATAATATATTCTTCTTCACAACAAACACCTTTCTTAGCTAGTTATGATTACTATCCATAAATTGATGTTTTTAACTTTAAAAAGTTAATAATCCTACAGCATAAGATTTGGCAAATTGTTTATCTGAGCTACATACAACAATAAAGGTATAATTTAGAAAAGCTCAAGAATGACAAAAGATCACTATAGATATTTATCACAAGGAGCAAGCTTCATTGCATATTGGCAACAAGGTATGATTATTTTGTTGGAATATAAAGACTAGCTGCTTTTATAACAAATTAGATTATTGTAGACTTGAACCATTTTATATTTGTGAATAATTCAATCTAGTTGCTTATTGATTATATCTACCAGTGATTTGTGATAACATGATTATATGGTTAAAAATAAAAATATGGATGTTATTATAGAAGAGCTTAGTAGAAAAATATAATAAAAAATATGAATAAATGATAAGATTGTAGTAAAAAGTTTAGTCTTATTATTGTCTTTTATAGATAGGAATTTTATTTATTTTATAGAAATATAAATACATCAAATTAAAGTAAATGAAATAAATAATTAATATGGACATATTTAAAAAAGAATCAAAAAAAGATTTAAGCAAAATACTACTTCAAATTATCAAAAATTGATACCTACAAAAGACCAATTATAAAATTAGATCAAAATCAAATCCTAAGGCACAAAATCATACACCTATGGCAACTCAAGGCTTTGTTTGCAAATTAAACTACGAAATCTGGGAGCAAACTTAAGAAGAAATTTTTAAGAATTTTTTTTAAGTCATTTATATCAATATTGAGGTTTTGAGAGATTTTCAAAATTAAAGATGTACTTAATGAATTTGGATTTTGAAAGTTAAAAATATGTTTATAAATTTGAAGATTTTTGATTTTTATTATAAATATGTTTAAAACATTTTAGATCAATCAAGTAATTAGATTGAAGAGTACAAGAGTTTTTGTGGGTTATAGTCTCAGATAATTAAGATTTAGGATGAGTAAAGGATATTGGGATCTAAAGTTATTTACTAATTGGATTGAAGCAAAAATTAGTGAGAGCAATTAAGACTTGAATATCTACATACAATCCAAATTTTGAATAGTTTAATAAAGAGAAATTTTTGTTGTAAGATGAATATTCAAGTTGGAAAAAGAAGGTGGCCAATAACTAAGAGGTTTTGAGAGCTTTTTTTTACGATTGCTAAATCTGATTCTTTTTAAATTTTGTATGCTTATTGATTGCTTGTTGGTTGAATTTTGGATGAAATTTTAGTCAAAAACAATATTTTAAGTATTATTTATTGAATTTTCAATCTGCAATAGGATTTGTTAGGAATTTATTTAAGATTTAAGATTTGATTAAAGATTGCTTAGGATTGATTTAGGATCTAGGATTTGATTAGAATTTGGTTAGGATTTGATTTAATATTTGGTTAAGATTTAAATTATGATTTAGTTAGAATTGATCTAGGATTTGGTTAAGATTTATTAAGATTTTAATTAGGATTAAATTAGGATTTATTTAAAATTTACTTAGGATTTATTTATGACTCTAATTTTAATATTTTTTTAGGATTCTCTATTTTTTCTTTAAAAGTTTTTATTTATATATGTCTTTAAGATTATTATTATTTTTATATTTTTTTAAATTTTTTTATTATATTTCTTTGAATTTAATTTATGATTTCTTTGTGTTTCTTTGTAACTTCTTTTAAATTTATTTGGATTGGTTAAAGTTTAATTATGATTAATAAGTATTACTTAAAATTTAATTTGGACTCTAATCTAATTACTTAAAATTTAATTAGGATTATTGTCGTATTTCTACTTACCTTTTATAGCTAGGTACGTGATGCATTTTCAAGCAAGAATACATATAATACAATATTAGAGTCTATGAAGATCCATCTTATATTCCACATATCTCTTTTTGAATCATATAAGATAATGATTATCTTAGAAAAAAGACAAATGCCACTACCTCTTATAAAGTGGATAATATTTAAGAATTTGAGGTAGAAGAATTCTTAGACTCAAAATAATGCTCAAATGGGTTAAAATATCTTATTCATTGATATAATTATAATATTAATAAATACATATAAGAGCTTATCAAGAATCTTCTAAATGCAGCAAAGAAGGTTGATGCGTTTCATCAAAAATATCAATTAAAATCAAGAATATCAAATCTTTGTTATAAAAGAAACAAGATTCTAAGAAAATAACATTTTACCTTCTATCATTATTTATAGTTTCTATATATTTGTAATGCTAAAGAGATAGAGAATCAATAATCAATAGATTTAATTGAAGAACTATTATTTATTGACTTGTTAAACAAGACATTACAATTATTACAATCTTTAAGACAACATAATAGAAATGAAGGTTCTTAAGAATGACATATTTTTCTTTGAATAAATGGCAAAATACAACATGTTTGATATTACAACATTGGAAAAAACTCTCAATGTTTAGTGATTTTATTAGAGGTAGGAATAAATATTAATAGTATTACAAATATTTTATTTAAAGAAAGTTATTAAGACTTCTACAACGAGCAAATAATAGGATGGTCTTATGACCTTAAAATGATACATTATTGATGGCTAAGAGGACCTATTAACTATCTTTAAAAAAAAAGAAAAGAATATGTGGAAAATATAATTTGTTGTATATTAGACTTCATTAATATGTAATCAACACTCCTTATAGATTTCAATCTTAGCAAGGAGAGATAATATCACAAATATATATACTTATTCAAATAATTATTTAGATAATATGAATATATAGAAGAAGATTATAATTACTAAATTTCAAAATATCTTATATATAAACTTCTTAAAGGCTTTATAGACACTACTTTGACTTTGTATGTGTCCATAATTGATTGATAGATTAGAACTTGGCCAATAAGTTAGTTATAAGTCACAGATGTTGATAGCTTGTGGTAAAAGTTAACTATGTGGTGCACATATAAGAAACTTATCTTGTAAGTTAAAATAAGTGTCTCATAAGTTGGATATGTATTAGAGAACTTATAGAACATTGCCATGTAGCTCTTATTTAGATAGTATATATAGAGGCAAGAGTGAAGCTTTTTTCACTCTTGTCAACATCTTTCTAATATTTATTCTTATTTCAAGATTTTTTTTAATCTTCTTATTTTTAATAATAGCCATTTTAGTATAATATTATATCATTTTTAAATGATTATCCAGTCTTTTTGATTGATACATAAGTATATTGAATTTTGGATTTTTGATATTCATGTATTTGAAATTTGAAGTAATAAAATTTGATAATATCTTATAAAAGAATTATTAAGAAGATTCATTGATGTAGATTTAACTTTATATATGTTTGTAGGTGATTAATAAATTGAAAATTAAACCAACAAATTGGCCTTATGGAATACATGTAAAAAACTTATCATACAAGTTAAACATATGTTTTGCAAGTTGGACATATGTCAATAGTTCAAAAGAAAATTTCCATATAGCTTCTAATTATTTATTATATATAGAAGCAAAAATGAAGCCTTCTTCATCTTTGTTAATGTCTTTTTATTTTTAGACTTATTTCAATAGTTCTTATTTATCTTATCTTTAGTAATAACTATTTTAGTCTTAATATTATAATATTTTAAAGTAATTTTCTACTCTTTTTTATTCACATAAAAGTATATTGATTAATTGATTTCATATAATTCATGTCTTTGATAATTAGATTTATTTATAATTTTAAGATACTATAAGGTAAATTTCACCTCTCAATCCAAATTACAAGATGGCCTCAATTAAGAATTGCTTGTATTTAGTGGTGTGAAGTAAAATAAGCAAATAAAAAAATAAAAGAATTAAAACCACAAGATAAGTGAAATAAGTGTATTCATGCACATATATACATTAACACTTAATCTAAGTCTTTTTACTAAATTTTTACTAAATAAAATATTAAAATAAAAGTTATATTTTTAAAATTTTAATTTTATTATCTTTTCAATGATATAAGAAAAATTTAAATCTAAGTTATCATGAATAGATTATGAAGGTTTAAAAATATCAAGTAAATAATTAAAAAATTAAGTAAAAATATTTTACTCCAAAGATAATTTGCTTATAGATCAAGGATTCGAGCCTCACCAAGGCTCACATGTAGTATATATGCATCTCTAAGATAGGCCACAAGGCCTTAGTCTTATCTTTTTAACTACATTGAAGGTGCTATAATTCATATAGGACTTAAGCACCTTCCTTCCTATAAGGACTACACTAGCTACTGATCATCATATTTTCTATTAGTAGAACCAATATTTTTACATTTTTAACTTCATCATGGTCTTCAAAAACATCCAATTTGTCTAAGAGTCTTGTGTGGCCTTCAAATCTTGCTCCATTTCTTCATAATGGCTTTTAAAGTAGTAAAACTTATTCTTACTATAGTCTTAAAAATTGCTCTAAACATTCAAAAAAAATTCCAAATAAATTCTAATTATATTATAAAAATTATTATAATATTTTATACTATTAATAGAAACTTATTGCTATATTTTTCTATCTTTTTAATTTTTCATAGTAATAATATTAATATAAATTAATTATAAATCTTATTTTTTATATTAATAAGTAAAAAGATATAAGATTATTTTTCATGCTTATTCTAACTACTAACTAATATTTATAGTTTTTTTATAAGTAATACATATGGATAAAAGGCCAATGTAGATATTGATCTTAATAACTAACTCTTAATACTTAATAATAAGTAAAGATACTAAACTAACTAAGATAATTGCTTCCATGACTTATTAAGATTCCATTTCTAAAGCTAACATTCTAATTTTTTTATTTATCTAAAGATTTTTACATTACTTGCCATATATTGTGATTTTAAGCATAATAATTATTTTTTTTGTACTAAATATCCAAGTGATTCATTTTAATGATCCATAGATACTATTAGATAGACATTTCTCTTTAAGTATGTGAATACCCTTGTAACAAACAATAAAACTCCTATTTTTGCTAAAAAAAACTATAAGATAAATTTAAAATAAATTTTTGTATATACTGGCTTATAAAATTATTTATTTATTTATTTTTTAGATTAAATTTTATCAAAACTCATTAAAATATATTTTTAGAATTTATTTATTTATTTAATTTTATTTAATTTTAATTTAAAGAATCTTTTATTAAAATTCTATTTTATAATTTTTTAGTATAAATAAGAGTTTTATTACATATGTGAGAGAGCATCTCATATTGGAGTGTTAACAATAAAAGAAAAAAGAAAAAATATCAACCTGATAATTTTCTTATTCTATCACAATATCTATATTAACATATGATTGATATTTTGAATTTTTTAAAATAAGGTTGATTTTTTAAAATTAATTTTACATTACAAGGATGTAATAGACTTTATCTATTAAAAAAAAATATATCTTTTAAATCATTAACTTTTAATCTATGTACATGTATGAATGTATTTATAGAAATTGGTATGAATAAATTGTCTATCCTAAAATGATGGCACACAACAAATTGTGCATTGTATGAATGTTATGAAATATATTTTTTCTACATTATATATATATATATATATATATACACATGCATGTGAGTCATCTTTTTATCATTGAAATTAATAATTATATTAAAAGCAACTAATCTCAATCAAGATTTAGTGTGTGCAGTTCATCTACTATACGTAGTATAATTGTGATGAAATATCATTCCAACAAACAATTACAAACCATATAATCAATCATTGGCTTTTAATTGATTTTGATATAAGGTAGCCAAACCATTGTCAACCACCCCTCTCATTTCTGATACATAGGACTACCTAATTTTGTTAGTCTAATATCCACATTGATTAAAAACATGTTGGGGATTGGTTTAAATGATGTTAAGGTGTGCACAAAAAATAAAATTCATTATACTTGGAATGGATATGCATGAATTACCAATAGGCAGCGGTTGTTGATTGGTTGGGGTGGAATAATAGAATAATTAAGTGCCTCACTTCTTGGTTCTGTTAAAGTTGGATTCTTAGTTTTATAACCTACCACTAATCAAAATTAAGTTGGCCTATGATCTGGATTAGGTTGGCCTACATGACAAAAATGGGTCGAAGAAAATCTTTAGCTAAAACATTTATATAAATTTCCTTTTTGGGCCAAATTATATAAAAACACTTGGAATGCTCCTTATTTCTATTTCCGGTGGAAAGAAGCTTCCATGCAAGAAACTGAACTCTGTGCCACCACCCGCCAATCGTCGGTCGCCGCTGTGCGTCATAGGGTACGAAAATTTGACACGGAGGACAGCTATGCCGACATTTGAGGTAGTAAGAGGATTCTTCTTCGAAGGCGCTGAACCCAAGTATTACACCCGAAAAGAGCGCCATAATACTAGGACTGTGTTGACGTTGCACGCGCGACCACCGCTGCGTAGTTATCATGCACACAGTTCTAGAACCGACTCGGAGCCACACCTAGACTTCCGCGGTACGAACGAGTCCAACTGCGGCGAATCGACAGCAGTTTCTCTCCTGCTTCGAGGAATTTACGAACATCATGTGTGTCGGGCAACCACTAGTGTAGGCTGTGGGGAATCAGACCCCACTTACAGTGTTTTTCGGCTATTTCTATCCTGCGGAACTTGCAGGGGGGGGGGTGTGTGTGGGGAGGGGTTTGAGTTGGGCCAGTCGTTTGCAGTCTACCGGTGGGGAGAGGATGTGAAAAATTCAGTCTTTAGTTTGGGTGCTGAAGAAGATGCGATTGATATTCTAGAATACAACTGGTATAATACCGAGCTTTTGTCGGGAGCAGCTACATGTTTGTCTGAGTGTCGAAAGTGGGGTCCTGGAAAAGGAGTGTTAGGGATGATGAGTTTCTTCGCGGGTGCCCTTTAAAAGGAGGAAGAATATGCTACAGTCGGAAGGGGCGCCACACGTCATCCAGGAAACAAGTAGAACTATTCTTGTGTTGCAGGAGAATATACGCTGCGCCATTCGGACTCCGGAACATTGCGAGTAGGCGAATGATTCGCCAAAGCTATTTGGAGTACGGTCTCAGATAATTTCGCAACTCTGGCTTCACTGGCCTTGAATCTCTGGGTCCATGGAAATACGTACGGCGAGGTACCAGTCGCTCCGCCCTCTTAACCAGGCCTGGATTGATGTCGTACAGTCTAAGTTGATCGAATTTGATGGCGATTGTCTTTGAACGGTTCTATCCAGTGCCGATGACGCATCGCAGAATTAGTTCTGCAATAGGAAAGAAGACATTTCCTCGATATGCGGGAGCCATGTCTCAGGAGCTCGGGCCTTGAGAGTATTTGATGTCGTTTTTCGAACAGGTTCCAGCTGGCAGGTCTTCTAGGCATGAAGACTGACGTGGACTCAGATTAGTGTAACAAGATCGATCCATTCCTTACAAATGTTCTTGACTAGAGACAAAGTACCATTGCGACTAGAATCAAGGCCTTCAAAGCAATTTATTTACATGCATTTACGTAAAGTTATGTATTTTATTGTTATGAATTATATTTTAGTATTTAAATTTAGGTTAACAACCATCTGTATGTAATTTATTAATATCTAAATAAAATTAATCTCTTTCTAATACTTTTGAATTTTTATGGTCAACCATCACATTATATGAAAGATATACATGTCAACTGCCTTGTTCAAAATTTTCTTATAATCTTTATAAAATATTAATATTAATATCTATTAATAAAAAAATGGACTAAATTGGATAAAATCATGGCTAATCTAAGCTAATTGAATTAATTAGATTATAAAGGTTAATACCCAATTAGAATAGATATTAATTCATAGCAATAAAATAAAAATCTTTATAACTACAAAGATTTTAGGATATATATACTTATTGTCATGTGATGTAATATTTGATGTTACATCCATTTGAATGAATATAACTTAATTTATTTTAGTGAATTTTCATCCACTTATCATTTTATGGTACTTGACCTTCTATCACAGACTTACATATTTACCTTCATATTTATCTATATAATTAAGTAGAAGTATGTGAAAGTAGATTTATTTCATAATATTTTTTATAGAAGCTTTATAGACGCTATTTTGACTTTACGTGTGTGTATGTAGTTGATTGATAGGTTAGAAACTTGGTCAACAAATTACCATGTATTGATAGCTTGTGGAATAAGTTAACCATATGGTGCATAAATAGAAAACTTGCTTTGTAAGTTAAGATATATGTCTTGTAAAGTCAACATGTTTTGGAGGTTTTATAGGATATTGCCACGTTGTCGTATTACATGTTGTCTTGTTTAGGAATGCACTGGGCACCTAGTTGTAGAAGGTGAGGTTGTGTTTTATAAGTATCTAAGAAATCTTAATAGATTTCAGCCATATGAGAAGAATATAATCTGAATTTCAATTCAAAAGTATTAAAAAATACTCTTCTTAGTAGCCTTAATCATACATAAATTCCAATTACCTTGTTACTTTTATATTTAAGAAAATTAAGATTTTTCTTATAAGCCCCAAACTTAATCAGTGAGCTTTAACAGGTTGTAACATCTAATCTGACTATCCACTTGATGTAAAAATTTGCATGCAATTGTCAATGTAAGTCTTCTATATGCTCAAGAATTTTCAATCAAACCCAACTTACAGATTGTGAGAAAACCTCCAAAAATTGCATTGATGTCACTCAACCGCTAACTTGAAAAGTGAAGCAAAAATCCCAGCAGTAATTTCTCTTTCTCCAATTATTAACTTTAACTCAAAATCAATATGCAACTTGATCTATAGTCCTTCAATACCATGCCAAATTTCACGTTGTTTCATCTAGTAGATCTCTAGATATCATAGAAATCCTACTCAACCTCAAACTACCAACTTTTGAAACCTTCTAATGCTAAAAACCAGATATCTCTAAATCACAATGTTAGATTATCACAAAAATTTGTATACACTTAGCACACCTAATAATCCAAATAGTATCAAATTTTGAACTGTAGATGCTATACCACTTGCATGAACTAGCCAAAATTGCTAGCCCTAATTATATTATATAAAATCCAAATCACCAATACAAACTCTGACTTTGAACAACAATTGCCAAATCTTTAAAAATCTTCTAAAATCAATCCTTACACCTTTGGAAAGAGCTTCAAGCTAGCTCTCAAATCCTATCCTTCGATCTTCAAATGAAACCTTATTTTGCCATAGGCAGTCATTTTAGGGTCCGTGACATTATCTCTCCTTCTAGGGACGAGTTCCATGAGGAGCGGTAATCATATATTGAGGAAATCTATGATGCGATGAATTGTATTCGCCACATACTCTAATCTTTGTTCTCTTCGAAGATGATTGATAGGGCCTCTCAACTATCGGTAGTATCTCATACCAGGGCGGGAAGACCACCCAGTTATTTGATTATTGTTGAGGCCTTTATAACTTCCTTTGAATAAAATATTTGAAACACCTTCAATAGTTGTTCCTACATCTAGTAAAATCACCAAACATTGGGAGTTCTTTCCAAGGTCATGATACCAAATGCGTTGTATTTTGCCATCTATTTGAGGAAGAACATGTCGTTCTTGAAGATCTTCATCTCGATTGCATCGCCTTGAAGATTGAGACAATCGTAATATCTCATCTAACAGGTCAGCAAATGAAGGCTCTTGAGTCGAATCCACTGGTTGTTGGTTCTCCATCTCCTGAGCGTCACAACTACAAAGAAGTTACAAACAAAGATTGAAAGTAGAATGATATCTTACTTAGATCTTGTTTCTTTTATAAAGAAGGTTTTCATCTTGATTTTGATGGATGTCATCGATGAAAAGCCTCCACCGCCTTTGCTATATTTACAAGATTCTTTATTGGCTCCCATGTGCATTCACTAATATCATATCCATGCTAATAGACAAGATATTCTAATTTATTTCAGCACTGCCTTGAATCTAAGACTTCTTCTACTTCAAACTCTTCATTATTGTCTACTTCTATAGGAGGAGGTGGAGCTTGTCTTCTTCTTGATATGTCGACTTTCTTGTATGGTTCAAGAAGAGTCACGTGGAATACTGGATGGATTTTCATTAACTCCAATAGATATAAACGATATGCAACTGGATTGATTTGTGCAGAAATAGAAAATGGTCCAAGCCTTTGATAGTCCAACTTGTCACAAGAACGAGTGGTCTTGATATTGTGTTGAAGTAACCATACTTTATCACCCATATGAAATGGTGGTTGTTCCTTTTGATAGACATCTGCATTGACCTTTTGTTGTTCTTGAGCTTCTTTTAACTGCGCTTTCATCATTGCATGTAGTTCTAACAAATGAATTGCTAAATCTTTCACAGCAAGATTATCAACTTTTGAAAAATCAAAAGTATCAAGTCTTGGATGATAATCATAATTAGCAAAGAAAGGTGTTTGTTTTATAGAAGAATGTACCGTGTTATTGTAAGCAAACTATGTCAATGGCAAAAGAGTTGTCCAATCATCTTGTTGGTAGTTAATGGTACATCTTAAATATTGCTCCAAAACTTGATTACCACGCTCCTTTTGTCCATTAGTTTGAGGATGGAATGCCAAAGATAATTTTATATCCACTTTTAGAATCTTGAAAAGAGTCCGCCAAAATCTTGATACAAATTGAGTTCCCTTATCTGATATAATATCCTTGGATAATCCATGATAGCGATAGATGTTGTCAAGAAAGAGCTTAGCTGTTTCTTCACCTATGATAGATTTTGTATATAGTAAAAAATATGCCATCTTGATAAAACAATCTACTATCATGAATATAGAGTCATAAGAACCTGAGATTAGAAGGTCCGTGATGAAATCCATAGAAATAGAAGACCATGGTTGTTCTGGAATGGATAATGGCTAAAGAAGTCCATAAAGTTGATGACGAGGAGTTTTTGATCTCAAACAAATATCACATGATTGTACAAAATCTTTAATTGCTTTTCACATTTGGGACTGCCAAAAGTCCCTGGATATTAGTTCCAAAGTTTTATTGTACCCAAAATGTCCTTATGCTGGAAAGTCATGATGAGCTTGAAGAACACGTAATTGAGCTTCACCTTTTGGAACATATAGGCATCCCTCAAAATATAGTAGATTCTTCTTGAATTCAAACTTGAAAGTATCATGAGATTTTGAAGGATTTTCCTTAATATTACAAATAAGAAGATCAAAAGACATACTTGGCTGAACTTGTTTAATGAAAGTTGAATCAACAGTTAGTGTTGATTTCATTGCTCGAAGATGAAGATGCTCTGGCTTCAAGAGAATTCTCCATTGTTGATCAAATGTAGCATCTCTTTCCTTTGGTGCAAGATAAGTTCGTTTAGAGAGTGCATCTGACAAACCTTGTTGTTTTTCTAGTCGATAAGTGATCTTGAATTCAAATCTTGACAAAAACATACTCAAACGGGCTTGGTGACAATTCAAAATACGTGTTGACATAAAATATTTAAGGTTCTTGTGATCCATATACACTGTGACTGGACTAGAAGCACCTTCTAGATAATGGCGCCATTCTTGAAACGAATCCATGATTACAAGAAAGTTCTTACTCATGGATCTCATAGTTGATCTTGATTGCTGAAATTTTTTTGAAATGAAAAGCTATTAAGTGAAGTTTATCATCTATTCCCATTTGTGACATTACGACATCCAAAGTAAAATCTGATGCTTCTGTTTCCATTAAAAATGGCTTAGAAAAATCGACGCAATATAAGATTGGTGCAGAAACAAAGGCTGTCTTCAAAGCTTCAAATGCTACTTCTGCTTCTTGATTCCATTGAAGTTTGTCTTTGCAAGTCAAACGTGTAAGTGGAGGTGCAACTTGAGAGAAGTCTTTGATGAAGATTCGATAGTAGTTGGCAAATCCCAAAAAGCATTGGACATCTCTTACTGTTTTTGGGATCTTTCAATTCATAATAATTTGAACTTTCTTAGGATCTATCATAAGTCAGTCATTTGAAATGATATATCCTAAGAAGTCGACTTGAGTAGTATGAAATACATACTTTTCTATCTTGGCATAGAGTCCTGCATCTCTTAGTTTTTGTAATACTTGGCGAACATGAAGTTCATGTTCTTTTGAATTCCTAGAATAGATTAAGATGTCATCTAGGTAACAAACAACAAAATTATCTAAAAACTCCCAAAAAACATCATTCATTAGATGTTGGAATGCTATTGGTGCATTTGTAAGTCCAAAAGGCATGATCTTGTATTTGAAATGTCCATACCTAGTTCAAAACATAGTCTTCCATTCATCCCTTTCTTTGATGCGTACTAAATTGTATGTTCTTCATGGATCTCTTTTTGTATAGATCTTAATTTGATTCAACTGATTAAAAAGTCCAGATATCAAAGGTAGTAGATACCTATTTTTGATAGTGATTTTGTTGAGTCCTCGATAATCAACACACATTTGCAATGATCCATCTTTTTTCTTCACAAATAAAATTAGAGCTCTTGCTAGAGATTTCGAATGGCTTATGAAGTTCTTTGCCAAATTTTCTTCAATATATTCTTTGAGTTTAGCTATCTTATTTTGAAATAAATTGTAGATTGGTCCAAATGGCGGTTGTGCTCCTTCTTGAAGGTCAATTGAGCAGTCATAGGAACGATGTTTTGGAAGAGTATCTCCATTTTTTTTCTCAAATACATCTTGAAAATCTTGATATTGGCTTGGAATGCCACTTGAAGTCTTTCCACCAGTAGAAACACTTGTGGCATAAATGACACAAGGTGATCCTTCTTTTGCAGCATGCAAGAAAGCACTTGCAACTACAAATATAAGTTTAATTATACTAGACTTATGACTTTCTACTTGATTAACTATACTCTTAGTTATACTTTCAGAAAAATTAAGACTACGAGAAGTCCAATATATTTTAGGATTATATTTTTTTAGCCATGATAAACTTAAAATGATTGAATTAAAAGAAGATCTAATGATATTAAATATTATAAAGCTATTATGACCATTAGTTGCTATTTCTATAGGAAGGGTTTCATGAATAACATCTCCTGAAGACAACGGACGACCATCTATGACTTCTACATGAATAAGTTTAGTTTTCTTTACTAAAAATATGCTATATCTTTTAGCAAATTTTTCATCTATGAAACATGCTGAGGCTCTTGAATCTAACAAGGTAGAGGCTTTGAGATATTTAGGTCCTAGAATATCATTTATCGTAAAACATGGAGAGGGTTTTGAGGAGAGGATAGGACTTCCACTAGGCATTGTACAAGGTTCCAATCGCACGGTCCCTATTGTAGTTGGACAAATTTATTTTCTGACATGCTATCTTTTTTGATCATTATACTCCTCATTTTATAGTTAAGTCACTTTTTTGGGTAATGTTGAACAGTCTACTTAGGTTCTCCACAATATAAGTACAATCCTTCTTGATGACGACAAGTCTTTTCTTGCTCAGTAAGAGGTTTGAAACATACTGCATTAATTTACATATCCTCTACTTTCGAATGTATGTGTTGAAGAGATGTTGGTGTTGCTATTGAATTATAGTTACGTTGAGGTCTACTTGTACAGTTCTCAGATCGAAATTCAAAAAGGCGATTGTCATACTTCATAACAAAGTCAATTGCTTGACTCAATGTTTGAGGATCAGGTAAGTAAAGCATTAATTTTTTTACCTCATATTGTAATCCGTAGAAAAATTGGCTAATAAATGCAGTATCATCCCACTTGATATTAGTTATAAGTTGTTGATATTGTGAAGCATACATCGTTACTGATCGATTGCCTTGTCATAAAATACGGATCTTATAGGTTGCAACATAAATTTTATCATGTTTTCCATACATGGATCGAAACTCAGCCAAAAAAGCCTCTAGATTATCTAATATTGGATCTCGTCGTTCAAGAAAAGATAGAAACCATGATAATGATGAACCTGAAAGAAGCGTATTAATGAATCTAACTTGTGATCTTAGAATTGGATAGCTTTGGAGTTGAAGTTCAATCACAAGTTGTACTTGATTGGTAAATCCTCTAAATTTTGATCTAATGCCATCAAATTCTCAGATAGGCCAATTCTTGGTTCTCTAACACTGAAAAGGCGTTCTACCATAGGATGAGGGACATGATTTGGTGCATATATTGAAGCAACTCTAATCATTTCTATATCTTCACTTCTTGTCAATCTTTTTGCTCCTTGTGGTGGTAAATTGAGTTGATGCATCATAAGCATTAACTCTCTCAATTGTTCTTACATTTGTGCCATTGCACTCTTCATTTCAGCAAGTTTTGCCATGATAACACTTTGAAAAGAGAAGATGTCTAATATCGCTTAAGACAAATAGAAGAGAGGACTTGAGAATAAAGAAAATACTAAGGACAATATCAATTTAGAAGAGGGTAATCCGCAACTTCTAATATGCTTATGTCTTATTAAGGAAAAGGAGTAATCCACTCTTAATCAAGATTAGACAAAGCTCTGATATTCTAAGTATACTCTTGTCAATTTCTCAAAGATAAGAACATTATAAAGACAAATAAACAAGTGAGACTTCTTTCAAAGAAAGATGACAAAATAGAATTAACTTGATATGTATATTAAAAAAAAAACTGGAATAGCTATTGCCAAAAGACAAGAAAACTAGAGACCCTTGAAACTAGATTGGAAGCAAGAAAGGAGTTGACAAGAGTGAAGAGGGCTTCACTCTTGTGTCTATATATACTATCTAACTAGGGACTACGTGGTGACATTCTATAGGACCTCTAATATGTGTTGACTTTGTAGGACACATGCCTTGACTTACAAGGCAAGCTTTTCTACGTGTAGGCCATATAGTTAGCTTGGTCTTTAGGCTAACAATATGTGTGGCACATGGCCAACTTGTTGACCACGTTTTTAATCCAAAAAGATACCTATAAAATCAAAGTAGCATCTATAAAGCTTCTAGAAAGCTTCCATATCAAATACTATAGAATTAACTTATTTTTATCTATTTTTATTTACTTCTACCTATATAATTATTGGCTTACATGTGTATGTCTATGACAGGTGGAGATTTAGAATAGCATATAAAGTTCTTAGCTAAGTTCCCATCAATATATTCTTTGAGTGTAGCCAATTTATTTTGTAATAGGTTATAGATTGGTCCAAATAGTGGTTGAGTTCTTTCTTGAAGATCGATGGTACAATCATAACGACAATATTGTAGAAGAATATCTACATTTATTTTTTTCAAAAAAGTCTTGGAAATCTTGATTTTAGCTAGGAGTACTACTTGATATCTTCTCACCATAAACAATGGGTATAGAATATATACCAAAAGATGGCCCTTTATTTGTAGCATGTATGAAAGTTCTTGTATCTACCAATAAAAGTTTGGATGTACTAGAGTTATGGATTTCTACTTGCATAGCATTACATTGGGCTAAACTATACAAAAAATTGAGATTATAAGAAATCCAATCTATTTGAAGGTTATATCTTTCTAACCATGATAATCCTAAAATGATTGGATTAGAAAGAGATTTAATCACATTAAATATTACTAAACTATTGTAACCACTAATTGCTACTTCTACAAGAATAGTTTCATATGTAACATTCTCAAAAGATAATAAACATCCATTTGTTACTTCGACATGTACAGATTTGATTTTTTTAACTAAGGATATATCTTGTTTTATAACAGTCTTCATTTATAAAACATGTTGAGGCAAATCAATAAGGCTAAGACTTTGTGATTTTTTGGTCCTAAAGAGACTTCTATTATAAAATAAGGTGAGGGATTAGTGGAGAGAATATGACCTTTACTAGATGTTGTACATGATTTCAATCGCATGGTCTTTATTGTAATTAGAGTAACTCATTTTTTGACATATTATCTTCTTTAGAAATTGTGCTTTTCAATTTATAATTGCATTGTTTCTTTGGATAATATTGAGTAGTATGTTTAACTTCTCCATAATATAAGCATAAGCCCTCTTGATGTTGTCGACTCTTTTCCTACTTTGTGAGGGATTTAAAATGTATCGTATCAATTTGTATTGGTTCTAGCTTTAATAAATAAGTTTTTGAAAACTTAAGAGTTGCCGTCATTATTTGATTAGTTCTTCTCTAGCCATATCTTTGTTCTTGATGTCTTTTAAATAATTGATTGTGACATGCAATGGCTTGAGTAATAAATTGTTTTAAAGATTTTATCTTTAACATTCTCAGTAACAAGTCTTTTATATTATCCTTCAGCATATATCAAAATTGATTGATAAGGGCTTTGTCATTCCAATCCACGTTGCAAGCAAGGTTTTAGAATTCAACAGCATATATGGTGGCTGACCATTATCTTATTGTGTGGTTTTTTATCTAGAAATACACTGGGTACCTAGTTGTAGAGAGTTTAGTTTTAACTTATTGGCGAAGCTCTAATAAATTATTTAATCTTTTAAGTAGATGACAAATAAACATGATAATAACAAAAGATATTATATTAATAAAACCTTTTATATTTTAGAAGTTTTGTACATAAGAACTTCTAGAATATCTAGAAATTTCCTAACATTCTTGGTTATATCAAATCACAACTAACCATTTGCTAATAGATTAGATTTTCAATAAGTTCAAAAGAAATCCATAATCTCCTCTCAAAAACTCATCTTTATGTAAAAACTTAACCATAGCTCCAAATATATATCTTCTTGATATATATAGAGTCTTGGCTTCTAAAAGAATTCCTTTATTTTGTATAAAATACTGAAGTTATAATAAATTCTTTCAAAATATAATATTTCAGCAAAGTATTTCTTCTTTCCAAATTTTAGAAATTCATCACTCTTGATTCAAGTGTTTAGTTTTTGCCAAATTCACAGATAATATAGAATTTACTCATAAGATTTATCTCAAAAAAATTCAACTATAGATTCGCTACCAATTGCATGACATCTTACAAATCCTAGCAGGTGCTCTAAAACCCTAATTCACAAGCACCTGAGTACTATTTTCTTAATGTCTCACAAATCCAAAACCTAAATGCCACAAAGCTTATATATAAAGTTTAGTAACATGAAAATACATACTTTTGGAAAGTTTTAGCCAAAATTTTATCAAATTGCACAAGATATAGCTCAAAATACAACTACTAGTAATTTGGGTCACTTACAACTCTTTAGATTCCGAATGCTAACTTCAACTTCTAATATCTCCTTTATCACAGCTTAGAATTCATCAAATAGTATGCGTAAAGTATAGTTGAAAAAGTGTTCTCTCTAATCGAGTTGTTGATTCTTAATTACTTTTGGTACGCATGAGTTATATCCAAAAGAGTGATAGTAGGTACAAAATTGACACCTCGACTTTGAGTACCTATATTTCCTTCATAAAAACACCAAAGGACTTAATATTTTTATCAAAACTATAGTAAAAAACCTAAACCTGTAGATCGTAGCCTCCATTGTTTGAATTTCTTCTTAAAACTAATTCTAATTCCTAATATGGCCTCATGCAACTTCCTTGAAGTACATTGGTCATGATTTTTGATTAATAGGAATAAAGATTTATATCATCCATTTCCATTCATTCATATGGATGCCCTAACCATCCTTTTTGCTACAAAAATCTTTCTTCAATTCCTTTTTTGTATAAGATTTATATAATTTTAGCCCATATTACTAAGTAAATTATACATTAAATATATATAAATACATTTTTTCACATAGTAGCTGAACTACAACATGATCCTGTGATTCTTGCCATAAAAATAAGAACTTGGTCTTTGCTACTCTTTTTCAATTGCTTTTTTTAAATGTGGCCGTAAACACTTCTAGGAATGAATTCAAATCATAAAAGAGTGGTGAATCTTTTTCCATTAAAAGTGCAAACCAAAAGAGAGTACTTCTTGATAGAAATGCGCATATGAATCCAACTTGAGTAAATCCATCAAGGTTTTAGAAAAGATGCAATCTTAGATAGATTTTGATTTGTTGCAAAAATCCTTGAAATTTTGATCTTATTCCATTAAACTTCTCATGTATACTAATCCTTGTCTCCATCATACTTGTAGAAGCAAATCTCCATGGATTTTGATTGTGAGGTCGATCTACTTGCTTCCTTCAACTCCACAACTTCTTACTGTAGAAATTGAACTTCTTCTATAGGCATAGGCATAGTACTTCCATGATTCACATTAGAAATACATGAGATTTCTATTCTTAAAGTATTGACAAGCTCATGAAGATCTGCAATAGTTGCAAATCTATTCTCACTTCTATTAGGAGTAGAATCCATCATCTTTCCTTCCATAGGCAACTCAAACAAATTCAAAAAGTTAAATTAAAAGAAGGTAATCTATAACTTTTAATAAAAATTTCCACAAAGAAAGATAATCCACTCTCTTTAAAGAAAAGATCAATGTTAGAAAATAAGATTTTTTATTTAAAGGTGGATAGTTTATAATCTTTAAAATACAAAAATAGAAGTGAGATAATCCACTAACTTTTAAAACAAGATAGAAATAACAGGTTAGCACTCTTGTCAAAATTATCAAAGCCATAAATCTCAAAGAAAGAAAATCCTCAATACACTCTTATGTCACCAAAAAGAACTAAAAAAACACTCAAATATGATATAATATTGAACTAGAATGGCTATTGTGAAAAACAAGAATATTAAAAAGTCTTGAAATGAGACTTAGGACTAAAAAGGTGTTGATAAGAGTGAAGAAGGCTTCACTCTTCCCTCTATATATACTTTTAATTAGGTGCTATATGGAAATATCCTATAGAACCTCCAAAATATGTTGACTTTACAAGACACGTATCTTAAATTTGAAAGCAAGTTTTCTTTGTGTGTGCCACATAAATAGCTTATTTTGTAGGCTATTAATACGTGATTAATTTATTGACCAAGTTTCTAACATATCAATCAATCACAAATACATATAAAGTTAAAGAAGCATCTATGAAGCTTCTAAGAAGTTTTTATAAAAGATACTATGAAATTAACCTAATTTTATGTATTTTTACTTACTTCTATTTAATCATATAAGTATTTATTAGAAAACATATGTATATCCATGACAGTCTTCAAGTCAATTATTTTAGTTAGTTTAATATATTTACTTATTATTGAGTATTAAAGATTATTTATTAAGATAAATATTTATATTGGCCTTGTATTTCTATATATTACTTTAAAAAAACTATATATGAATTAATAGTTAGAAGAAGCATGAAAAAAAACCTTATGTCTTTTTAATTATGTATTTAAAAAGTAGAATTTATAGTAGATTTAAATTTATTTTATTACTATAAAAAATTATTAAGATATAAAATTATAGCTTAAAATTTATATTAATATTATAAAAATATTTTAGAAAATTTTAAATTTATTTAGAATTATTTAAGAATTTTTAGAGTAATTTTCAAGACTTTGGTAAAAATAAGTTTTATCACTTTGGGAGCCATTATAAAGAAATGGATCATGATTTGAAGCTTAGGCAAGGATTTTAGACTAATTGGATGTTTTTAAAAATACAAAAATTTTGATTTTATTTCTAGAAAATAGGAGGATCAACAGCTAGTATAGTCCTTGTAAAAAGAGAGGTGTACAAGTCCCATATGGGTTGTTGTACTTTGAAGATAATTAGGATTATAAGACTAAAGCCTTGTAGCCTCTCTTAGACATCCATACATACTACTTGTAAGCTTTGCTGAGGCTCAAGCTCTTGATCTCTTAAATAAGTTATTTTTGAAGTAAAAATTATTTACTTAACTTTTTACTTATATATTTATTATTTTTAAACCTTCATAAATTATTTATTGTAATTCGGATTTATATGAATATTACACCATTGAAAAAATAAAAAGTTTATGTATCTAAATATATATGTTTTTACTTTTTATTTTTACTTTTTATTAATTAAAAATCTAGTAAATAGATTATAAATAGTTTTGTAATGTACAGTTGATTGATTGCACTTATTCCACTTGTTTTTGTATTGCGCTTCTTTTTTTCTTATTCTTGCTACTTCTACTTTACATCACCAATTACAAGCTACTCTTAATTGAGGCCATCTTATAATTTGGATTGAGAGATGAAATTTACTTATATATTTTAATGCATTTGTTGGAAGATGGTGCTTTTAATAATGTGTGTAAATATATAAAGTTTTCTTATTGTGATTGATCTTACTTGTTTTAATTGATTGAATTTTTAGTGAATTTTAAATTATAAAGAGGTTCTTTGCCTTGGTAGTTTTATGTACTTCATGTTTGGAAAGGCATTTCTTAGTACTTGGTGTTAATTTAATAGTAGAAATTTTTCAGTACAAGCATCTTGAAGTTAATTTTTTAGTAGTATAAGTTTCAATGCTATGAATTTGAATTGAATTTGTGGCGATTTTTGGAATGGGGAGAGGTTGTTGTCTTAAATGGAATATGATTGAGGTTAGTGATTTCTATCTCTTCAATCATTCATATTTTTGATTTTATATTATATTTTAAAATTATATTTTTAAAGCTTTATTTTCTCAACTATATCATATTATAATAAATAAAATAAAATAAAATAAAATAGAAATAGAAATAAATAAAATAAAATAAAATTTAGAATTAAATCAATAATAAAAATAAAAATTAAAGTAGAAATAAAAATAATAATTTAAATTTAAATTATTTTATTAGTTAATAATAGCTAAATTTAAATAAAGATTTTAATTAAATTTAAATTGAAAATTTTCTTTTATTTTAAGTTTTATTTTAAGTATTATTATTATTATTATTATTATTATTATTTTTATTTTTACTCTTAATTTTATTTACTAATATTATTTTTTATTTTTTATACATGAAATTTTTTGTATATTGAAGTAAATTTAATATATTTTATTTATTTAATTAATATATATGTTTTTTAATATTATCAATTCTAACCTTAAGTAATATTTAAATAGTTTAATATTTATATTAATATTAATTTGTGGTTTTTTTTAGGTTAATTTTCACTTCCAAAGTATTAAAGGTGGAACTCGTCTTTAAGGTTCATCACCTCCATCGTAATTTTTGAGGTGAGGGCTTTTTTTTTAGTGGTAGGGAGATTTAATCACTCCTTCTACCTTTCATATCATTTCTTTTCATCTTTGTCAATTTCTAATTGAAGGCTTTTTTCTAGTGGTAGGAAGATTTAGTCACTTCGTCCACCTCTTGTATCCCTTCTATTCAAACTACTTAAATATTACTTAAGATTAATAGAAAGGAGTAGCATTAATAGCTAACAAATAAGTAAGTCTTTAATTTCTTGTTAATTAATTCTTTTTTTGAAGTTTTAGCAAATTGCTAGAACACAAAGAATAGGTGATAGGAGTTAGAGGATAGAATCTAGGAAGAAGATGCAAAAAGATATAATATTTTGAACCTTCTTATAGATTATTTCTTATGGAATTAATAGAGCCTTAGAATCCTTCACTATTTTAATTCAAAAATATTTTTTTAAATTTTTTAATTCAAATCGAATATGGAGAAGTTTATGTTAGAAATTCTTTAACATGTACTAGATTGGCTATAGATGCAATCAAGTGAATTCTTCTTCAACATGGTATGATTGTCTTGCAAAGAATAATTTTTGTTCAATAAATTTTTTTTTTAAACTATTATAGTAGTTAATTTTCTAACACTCTTGTTGTAAAAAGATTAAAAAAATAAATAAAAAAAAACTTTGGTTTTTTTTGTGCCAATAAAAAATTCTTTTTTACAATTAAGATTACTTAGGATCACTCCTATATACAATAGTTCCATACAAAAATTTAAGTTGAGAATAGTCTATCTTGAGGTAATACTCAAATAAATATTCCTCTTTTAATTGTTTTTATTTTGTTTCTTTTCCTTGTATGAAGGTGCTTTAAGTAGATTGCAAATAGAGGAGCAAAAAATTTAATTCTTGTAGATTAATAGATGAAATGGTATTAATTTGAATAATAGGTTGATAGTTGTGTAGATGCATTATTCTACTAGATCTAGACAATCCAACCTATCACTAGTCATAGAAAATCTGGAATTGGCTATTAAAAAAAATTGATCAAAGACCAAATAAAGAAAAACTCAAAGTAAAAAACTTGCACTTCTAATATTAGAAGACGCTTTTATCTTAAATCCAATTGAAGCAAATTTAAACAACAAAGTAGGAAGAGAAGGGTTAGAATCTAATTCACTCAACTTATTTGTAGAGGTAAATGAAGAGAGAAAAGGATCAATACCTCCTTCTCTTCTAATAGAACATAATAGAGAGACTAATTTCAATCTTATATCCATCAACTCCTTGGTTCAATCAAGGGATTTGTTAATTATAATTTCTAAAGATTTATAAGCAGTCTTTCTGCATTACAACCTCCTTATATTTAAAAGAATTGGGAATAATAATCTATTAGCACATGTAAAGAGGTTCATAGAACTTCTCATAACATATTTAATTATCAACCCAGACTATTATCTTATGTGATTTTTAAGCATTTTAAAGGATGGAGCTTACAAATGGTATAAAAACCACCTCCTTGAAAATCTTTAAAAATTGGGATATATTCATGAGAGTGTTTCTAAAAATATTCAAACCACAAGTAGAACAAAGTAACATCTTTATGGCTCTTTTATCTTTGATATAAAGAAAAGGAAAAGAAATCATTGAATATTTTTGATAATTTGAGTTAGTAACTTGGATCATGGAAACTCTTCTTACAGATGATAGTTTCATAATTTTTTTTATTCAAAGATTTAATAGTAAAAAAGAAATTTGAGAGATCCTAAAAAAATGCTAGATAATTAAGAAGAGGCCAAAAACATTGCTTGGATAGTTGAAGACATCAAAAAGCAATAAGAAAAAATATATAAAAAAAAAAAGGCCATAAAATTTCTAGTTTCATCCCTACACATACTCAAAACATAGGAAAATTTTAAAAAATATTTTTATAGGATTATAAAAATTCAATTTCAATCCATGAACTACTATCTAATATCCTTAGAAATTATACCACCTTCCATTCTTCTTGAATTGACATATCTAAAAGATAAGAATAGATAAAATGAAGACTTTAAGAGTGAAGTCTTTCAAAATTAACAAAAATTTTAAAATAAAATTTTCAAATAAATGAAGGCTGTGCAAGAGCAAATGATTTTTTAAAAAAAGTGTCAAAATTCAAATCAAGCTCCATCTCCCATAGAATTTAGTAGGCACACTTCAAGGCTTTGATGTAGTTAGTGTTGTTAATTATGACATACTAATTAATTTTTTTCAAACCAAAAAAATTACCATCAAAATCAAGGAAGACAATGATTGTTTGTCCTAAATCATAAGAATCAAGGTTTGGTGGATTCCAATTGTAAATTTCAACCTCAAAAAAATACTATCTAAGGCTTTAAATACCAGAAATAATAACAACAAGAAGTGCACCACTTTTGTGGAAAAAGCCATCTACTAAATTATTGTTGGATAAAAAATAGAATAATATGTAGAAATTATAGAAGAAATCATTCTTCGGACATGTATAGACAACTTGACAAGGTAGTTTCTTAAAATTTTCATAAAAAAATTATTAATAGTAAGTTTATGATCATTTAAAAGAAGTAAAAATTTCAAATTCAAATCATATCTTAAGACCTATTAATTTGTTTTATGATTATAATAATAATCTTTAGATCCAATATCCTCCTTAAGGTTTAAACACACATAGAGGATTTATTCTATTAACTAGTAGCCAACCTCAATATGGCCAACAAAACAAAAAATAAAATTCAGAAGTTGTAAGATATTTGGAAATATCAATTAAAGAATAAGGTTCTCAATTCATTTAGGACCAACTGTTGTTTTTTCATACATATTGTATCTTTCATGAGGAAGTTCCTAGTATGATTAAAGAACTTTTTAATATGCTAGGATTGATAGTTTTGACCAAGTCTAGATATACTAGCCTTTTTCTTTTTATTTTAATAAAAAGTGAAAATAATTTAGAAGATTTTTCTCACTTCTTTGATTTAAACAAAGCCAAAAAAGAAGCAATGGATAGCTTGAGAAAATTAAGAAAATTATCTTTTGATTTAGAACCTATTACTATTTCAAAAACGAAGATAATAAAGGAAAAAATCCTTGTGGAGGAATTCCTCTCTATGAAAGAGTGAGAAGGTTTAAAGATCCTAGAACCAAAATGTGGTATTTCAATATTCTTAAAAAAAATGATCAAAAAGAATCTTATTATTTATAGGAAGATTTGAAAAAAATCAAGTCAAATATAATCATTACTCAATTTTTGGAGGTATCTCTAAGAATGAGAAGAGTTTTTAAAATATGCATGCTCATAAAAAGATATCAAAGATCTAAAAAAAATCCAAATCCATATAAGAACAATTCAAGAAATACATGAAGTCAATGCAATTGAAGTAGAGGTATCAATAATAGACAAGTTTATTACCTAGACAATCATAGATAGAAGTAATGGATTAGTATAATGCCTATTATTGTATTGTGGTTTGGCTACTATGTAAAAATAATGTACAAAAATATTTAATATATAGTTTATTATATAATGTGGTAAGAGCCACATTATTAGATTTTAGTTAATCAAGAAATATGATTAGATTACTACTTTGAAATGGTTAGTTAAAAGAACTATTATTAAAGTTGATTTTATATAGATAATAATTTTATATATTTAGAGCTACCTTTATTAGACATTGGTGACTCTTAAAATCTTAATTTATTTCTTTTATTTGGTGTTTAGAGTATATATTATGTAAATCTTATAAAAAAAGGATTGAAGAGAGATTTTGGTAATAAAAAGAGAAGTTAGGGCATCCATATGAATGAATGGAGATAGATGATAAAAATCTCCATTACTATTATATACAAGGCATATCCAATGGGCTTCAAGGAGGCTGTCCGAGGCCTTATTAGAGATTAGGGTCACTCTTTTGTAGAAATTTGAACTTAAGAGGCTACTATTAAAAAATTTTAGGTATTTGGCTATAGTTTTGGTAAATTTTTTGTATAATTTGGATTTTTAATGAAAAAGATACAGGTGCTCAAAATTAAGATGTGGGTTTCGTAGCTACTGTCACTCTTTTGGACATAATTCATGTGTTTAGAATGCAATGAAGGATCAAAAATTAGGATTGGAGAGAATACTTTTTTGGCTATATTTTTTGGATATTGCTTAATAAATTCTATGCTAAGATAAAGGAGTTATAGGAAGTTGAAGTTAATGCTTGCAATCTAAGGGCAATAAGTAATCCAATTTATTAGTGGTTGTGTTTTGAGCCATATCTTGAGCAATTTGATAAGATTTTAGCTAAATTTTTTGAAAAATGTGCATTATCATGTTGAAAAACTTTATATACAAGATTTGTAGCATTTAGAATTTGGATTTTTGAAATATAGAAAAAATAGTGTTTGGGTGATTATAAATTAGGATTTAAAATATATGCTAGGATTTCTAAGATATCAAATGATCTGTAGTAGATTTAAATTTATTTTTTTGTAATAAAGCTTTAGAATATAGCCTATATTATCTAAAAGTTTGAAAAAAACTAAATTTTTGGATTAAGAGTTATGAATTTCTAAAGTTTGGAGAAAAAAAATCTTTTCTTGGAGAAAAATATTTTGAAGGATTTTTGCTATAACTTGGAAATTTTATGCAAAATAAAGGAGTTTTTGGGAGCTAAGACTTTATATATATACTAAAGATGGAGATATAGAGCTATGGCAAAATTATGATATAAAGATGGATATTTGCAAGAAGATTATGGATTATCTTTAAGCTTATGAAAAATCAAACTTATTAGCAAATAATTAGTTATAATTTGGTGTAGTAAAGAATGTTAGGGCATTTTTAAATCCTTTAAAAAGCCTTATATATAAAAAATTTTAAATTTAGAAGGATTTTATCAATAGAATATCTTTTAATATTATTATATTTTTTTTTCTATAATAATAATACATCACTTATTAGAATTTATCCAATAAATTAAACCTAAACTCTCTAGAGGTAGATACTCAATGTATTTCTAGATAGAGAATCATCCGACATGATATCTTATAAATAATAGAAAAGTTTGGTATTAGTATAACTAGCCATTTTTTCTATATAATTAATATGGCTAATCAAAGCATAGATATCCATGTGAGCTAGATTAGTAGCTATAAGATGATAACAAATGGTGAATATTCTCTCATTTTTCTTGTTATTCATATGTATTTTAGTAGGAATTTTTATCCACTACTATTAGGTAGATCTTAATTGGGGGCGATTGAAGCAAAAATTGATTGAAGTAGAAAAAAATCCTATATCATTTATGGCCCTTCAAAAAATCTTACAAGGATCTTTATTCAAATCTAAGGCTTATTGCTAGAAAGAGTTTCTACCAGTTTTAATGATGATAAAATTTACACTCATCAATTTAAAGAAGAATTAAAGAAAAAAATGAGATTTATTAATTTGAGAGAAGATATCTAATTTTAAGTGTAGATGAAGTAATGACTATCAATTTCATAGATGGTTTTGCTACTTAGTAGAGTAATAAAGAAAACATAGATTTAACAATTTTAGTAGATGACATAAAGATTGAAGACATCTTTGGAGTGAAATTTGATGGTACTAGTAATAAAAACTATATAAAATAAGATCATATATACAGCCATGATTACAAATTAATGAGGATCCAAAATTCATCAAAGTAAATAGTTAATTGATAGAATATGAATTGATAAGTTATAAATCATTAGTTATGGATTATAGGGACATATTTGTATGGTCTTATGTGAGCTGAAATAAACCTCCAATAATTAGAAGTTTATTTTAATTCACAACCAGTGAATTAATTATGTTAATTACAAATATTATGACTCTTATTTACTATTCCATTAAATATTCCTTAAATCTTCTTTAAATCCTATGTTGTTAAGCAAACCTCTACTATTAACTCTTTCTTACTATAGCAACCTACTTACTACATGCATGTATAAGAAGTAATTTTTTTAATCTTTAATTAGTTATCTTAATTTAATTTAGTAAATAAATAAATTTATTTGTTTTATTAATTTCCATCTATTAACACAAAAATTCATTCAAGCATAATTTATCATCCAAAAATGACTTCTCATCCATGAATAACTTTTCATCAAATTCAAAATTTCATCCTTCAATAGATTTATCATCCAACATTCAATACTTCATACCAAATTCTAATTGAGTAATTGAGTAATTGAATAATTAATTCTTAAACCTAAATCTTCCTAAAAACTTAAATTCACTTTGTGATCTTTTATTGATAACAGCGTTGAGAAGAATGCTTGCCTACATAGGCCACTTCCTCTATTGCCTACTAGAATTCCAATGTCCCTCTTCTTATTATCTTTTGGTTCTTCACTATCCATCTTTTCTAAAACTATTAGGTTCCTTTATCGTGCAGAAGTTATTCATGAAGCTTCAATCTTGATTTTGACTATTCCAGCAATCCTCTTTCTCACTAACTTCTTGTAAAATTTAATAGAAGATATTGCACTCTCATCTCAATTATGGTTAATCTTGAATCAAACTATAGTCTACCAAACTATAGTCTACCAAACTATAATCTACTAAACTATGCGCTATAAGTGAACTCATGCGGATAAATTGTATAAGAATACTCAATAATCCAATCAACTAAGAGATTAAATTGCAATACTTATTTATTATGCAAGCAATTTTTTTTTTTTTTTTTTTTTTTTTTTTAATCTTTAGAGAACGTCATTGTATCTTGTTGTGCTTTCTTCCTATCTCTAGACTTATTCAAAAAATCTAATAGGATGTCATGACTTGGAACTTAGTGGATTATCAATTTTTTGGATATCTTAAATCACCATGATTTGCCTTTTTCAACTCTTTTTGTGTGCATTGATTACTAGCCAAGGAAAAAACCACACATATGCCGTGCATCAATCAAATGTAAGGTAAAATTTATGTTTCAAGTACAATAAGTGTATTTTTTATACTAAATATCAAAGTGAGTCAATTCAATGGCTCATATCTTATAAAGATCTTAAGGGCATATTTTTAGAATTAGCCCAATATAGAATTCTTCTCTTTTCTAATTTAATTCTTGTGAGGCAAAGAAAAAAGGAATAAATCTCAATCTTCAATTAATTTTTAAGGAAGAATTAAAAAAACTTGTCTAAGCCAAGCTTATTCAATTTGTAGAAATCATGGATTGATTTTCATCTATGATGTTAGCAAAAAAGGAAAATAAAAAAACTTTGAGTGTATATAGACTATAGAAAATTTAACAAGTATACTGAGAAGAATTATTTTTATCTATCATTTATTAATACTATTTTAGAAGAAGTAGTAAGTCATGAATTTTATACATTTATGATAAAATATTTAAGATACAATTAAATATCCATAGTTCAAGAAGACTACCATAAAATTGCTTTTACTACATCTTGGGGCACCTTCATCTACGTGATCATGCCTTTTGGACTTTGTAATGTTCTTGTAGCATTTCAAAGAGTAATATTGTATGTCTTCTCAAATCTACTATACAAATCAATGATAGTTTTTATTGATGATTTTAGCACTCAATCTTTTAAAACAATACATCATGATTCTATAAAGACTAGTCTTTAAAGGTGTAAAAAAGCTATAATAGCATTAAATCTTGACAAAATATTCTTAATACTTAAAAGGGGAGTTTGTAAATGTAAAATTTACTACTCAATCTAGGTTACAAGATGGCATCAATTAAGAATTTCTTGTAATTGGTGTTATGAAGTGAAAAAAAAATATCAAGAATAAAAGAAGAAAAAATTCAAAATAGTTGAAATAAATGAAATCAAGCAATTACATAAATCAAAACTTGGTCTAATTTGTTCATTGAGTTTTAATCTAATAAAAATAAAAAATAAAAGTAAAAAAGATTTTTTTAGAAAAATAATTTTTTAATCTTTTCAATAGTATAAGAAACATATAAATCCGAATTATTATGAGTAAGTTATGAAGGTTTAAAAATAATAAGTAAATATATAAAAAGTTAACTGAAAATATTTTATCTAAAAGTTATAAGGATAACTTGCTTATAGATCAAAAGTTCGAACCTCACCAAGGCTCACATGTAGTATATAAGAGTGTCTAAGAGACGCCACAAGGCCTTAGTCTTATTTTCCTAATTACCTTCAAGGTGCTACAACCTATATGGAACTTATGTATCTCTTTTCTTACAAGGACTACACTAGCTGCTGGTCCTCCTATTTTCTACTAATAGATCCAATATTTTTGAAATTTTTACTTCACTATGGTATTTAAAAATATCCAATTAGCCTAAGAATCTTAACTGGCCTTCAAAGCTTACTCCATTTCTTCATAATGGCTCCCAAAGTGGTAAAATTCATTTTTACTAAGTCTTAAAAATTTCTCTAAAAGTTCTAAATAAATTCTTAATAAATTCTAAATATATTTTAAAATTTTTTATAATAGTTTTATAATATTAATATCAATTTAAAGCCATAATTTCTTTCCTCAAAGATTTTTTATAGTAATAAAATTAATTTAAATCTACTATAAATTTTACTTTCTTTATAAATAATTAAAAAGTCACAAGGTTCTTTTTTATACTTCTTTTAGCCACTAACTAATATTTATAGTTTTTTTATAAATAATAAATATGAATAGAAGGCCAATATAAATATTAACCTTAATAAATAACCCTTAATATTCAACAATGAATAAAAAATATTAAATAAACTAAAATAATTGCCTCCAAGACTTATTAAGACTCTATTTTTACAACTAAAATTTTAATTTTCTATTTGTCTAAAGATTTCTATACTATTCACCATATATTTTGATTTTAAGCACTCTAAATACATCTTTTTATCCTAAAACAACTAGTGAGTCAATTGGATAACTTATACATAGTAATAATCTAGGACAATTTATAAAAGAAAAGAATTTAGAATTGATTATGTAAAATTTGCTACTTAAAAAGTAACATGGCTATAAAATTGTTAATTTTTTCTAAGATTAGAATGAGTGAGCCATTTCTCTTTTATATTTCAACTAAATTGGATTGATTTAGCTCACTATCCAAGAAAAATGAAGGATTTGAAATCTATATTAACTAATACTTTTAAAAATAAAAAAATACTAATTTTTTTTTAAAAAATAATACTCTAAAATCTTCTCTAACTTAAAAAGAGCATGACATCAATCTTACAATGCTTACATATGCTTTGGTTGTTTACTATTGATCTTTCTTGCACTAACACTAGGTCATTGGAATAGCTTGTTTTTTCCATTTGGGTTCAAACTCAAGACACTTCATTAACAACTCCTCACTTGATTAACAATTCTATAACCATTGAATATTTAAACAAGAATAAACTTCTACTTTTTAATATCTACCATTTTTTTTTTCTAAAAAATTAATTAAGTACTTCTTTTATTAGCTTAGAATATGTGGGATTTTTTTTGTGAAGAAATAAATTGATTAAAAGATAAGATAAATAAATGAATCAATTGCTTGTCTAGAATTTTAGAGTTTTTGTTTTCTAAATTCTATCCAATTTTGATGATTTTCCACTTAAGAGGTTGAATTAGAGTAAATTTAAAAATGAGTTTTTTGATCATATGTATGATAAAAATCACATTCTTAATTCTTTACATCTATTTTCTGAAGTGCTAATAAAAAAATCTTCTCCATTGAGAGTTTGCAATCAAACTAAATTATTTCAAAAGAATTCTTTAATCAAATATAGTCTCAACTATATGGCATCAAATTTGCCTTAAAAATCTACTCTCTTAATATCTTGTAAAAAGACTAGCATGCCAAGCCTAAGGATTTTAACCTTGTGTTATTTATCAAAGGAATTTTTTTTTCTTCATATAGCCTCAATTAATTAGAATTCTATTTTAATGAGCTTTGAATCTTCATTTTTTAAAGTCACATCCATCAATTTATAATCAAGGTCGTATACATGAGATTTTTTCTATGAATTTTCTATACCAATCATATGGTATTAGTAGATAGATAGCGATGTCATTTTTAATTGTAGGACTATTAGAAGTTTGTTTAAATCATAAGGATGAAATAAGTTTATCTTCTTCTATTAAGTTATTTAACTCATAAACTTTAATGTTGTCAAAGTTTATTCTAACATCTTTTAATTTGATGTATTCTATTAATGTAATTAAGTTAATATCTACTTCATTATTTTTCCAAGTAACAAAATCATCTTTGAAGTTAACATGCATCACTTCATTTGAACTAGATATAAGATAGCTTGCCAACTAGTAGATGAATTCTCCATCATCCTTCCAATTGTATAGTTTTGGGCCCATGTAACTTAATAGAGTAGTTTGAATCATACTAGAGTGAGTCAATTCTTTTCCTCCTAAATTGACAAACATCACTTTTTTTTTGAACTCCTTTTTAGGTTGAGGAATTTGATCTTCTTTTTTTGAAGAATTAGGTGAGGTTTTTTCAAAAAATAATTTTTAGAATTGAATGAAGATTTTTGTGAAGTCTTCTAGTAGACCATAAATAATATGGAACTTTTTACAACCCTAATCAATTTTTGTACTTCATGCTCTTAACTATACCTAAAAGCAATGGATATGAATTTTTGCTAGGATGCATATGAATCACATGAAAAGTGAGGTAATACTCCTTATCACCTAATATCACCTTACAAACACTAATTTGGCTCAATGAGGTATCTTGGCTTTGATTAGCCATATAAATTATATAAAGATAAGAGCTAGTTATAGTAAAGCCTAACTTTTCCATTGTACGAACATTATATTTAATCCTCTACTTCCATCCACAATTGTATAGGAAATGATCTTATCAACTATTGAGACCTTTAATTCAATTGCCTTCACTTTCTATGATCCTTGAATTGTTCTTACATGGACTTGGACTTTTTTCTTAGATCTTTAAAATCTTTTAATAGGCATGCTTGTTTTAAAAACTCTTTTCATTTTTAAAAATACTTCCAAAAATTGAGCAATTATTATATCTGCCTTGATTTCTTTTCAATTTTTTTTACAAATCATAAGACTCTCTTTGATCATATTTTTTAAAAAATATTAAAATACCATATTCTGATTCTAAGATCCTAAGACCTTTCTACTCTTTTTTAGAAGGGAATTCTTCCACAAGGATTTTCTCCTATATTATCTTGGTTTTTAAAGTAGTAGTAGGTTTTAAATTATAGAACACTTGTCTTGATTTCCTCACATTATCTATTACCTCTTTTGTGGCTTTATTTAAATCAAAGAAGTGAAGAGAATCTTTTGAACTATTTTCACTCTCTATTGAAGTCCAAAAGAAAGTGTTAGTATATCTAGATTTAGTCATAATAGCCGAAAGTAGAATTTTCATGATGTAAAACGACTAATATGTGAAAAGATGAAGAAAATATCATATTTTTGAAGATCTTATTTCAAATATATTCTAAAAAATTATCTTGGAAAAATAAATAATAGTCAAAGGGTAGAAAAATTAAAGGTGCTAATGCTGCCATTTTTACAAAATAGGCTTCTACTCACTTTGTAGGACCACAAATAGAGCAAAATAAGATAGATTAGAAAAATAAACAATATAGGCACCTTTGAAAAGAAGTTAAGAATACTTTGTAGTAAAAATTACCTTATAAACCCAAGAGTTGGTACCAAAGAAGATAGTTATGAATTTGTGTCAAAATCAAACCCTAAGGCACAAAACCAAGGCTCAATGACGATTCAAGGGCTCTTTGGCAGATCAAAGAGTAAGATTAGAGAGGTGACTAAAGGAAGTTTCTTGAAGCATTTATTTGGAATGATTTGAATTTGTATTAACTTTGTAAGTGCTTTGCAAAGTCAAGGTTTGTTTTGGGTGACTTTGGATTTGTGAAATAAAATGGTAGATACTTTTTAGAAAATTTGAAGATTTTGGTAATAGATCTATAAGTGAAAATTTGAAGATTTGTGGGTATATATGTGCTTAATTTGTATTCTGAATTTTAGCTTGATCCAAGGGTTGGATTGAGGAATATTGAGGTTTAAGTAGGTTAGGGTCTTGAAAAGTAAATTTTTAGGTCTAATGAGGATTTTTAAGATATCTTACAATCTATCAATTGGATTGGAATGAAAGTTGCATATGCAAGTAGTAGACTTGTTTTTCTATATATTTAAGAATTTTGAGATCAATTGAATTGTTCAATAAGAAGATATTGGCATTGAAAAATCAACATATATATTGGAGAAGGAGGCTGGCCAACATCCAAGTAAATTTTATGATCGATCTTCTTTTAGGTGAGTTCGATCTTCTTTAAAAATTTTGTGCTTGTTTTCAACTTAATTATTAAGAGGTATGCAAAATTTGAGTTAAAATCAATGGTTCATTCATTATTTATTGAGGTTTAAATTTGATACAGGGTTTTACTTGGAATTGATTAGGGTTCGGCTTAGGATTTGATTTAGCATTAGGATTAGGGTTTTGGGTTGATTTAAGGTTTGGTTAGGATTAAGATTTTTTTAAAATTTGATTAGGATTTGATTAGGATTTGACTAGGATTTGACTAGGATTTGATTAGGATTTATTTAGAGTTTGACTAAGATTTGTTTAAGATTTGATTAAGATTTTACTTGAAATTAATTAAGATTTGATTTAGGATTTGGTTTAGGATTAGAGTTAGGATTTTGGATTGATTTAAGATTTGGTTAGGATTAGAATTTTTTTAAGATTTTATTAAGATTTTTTTAGGATTTGTTTAAAATTTAACTAGAATTTATTTAGGATTTGATTAGGATTTTACTTGAGATTAATTAGGATTTGGTTTAAGATTTGGATTAGGATTAGGGTTAGGGTTTTGGATTGATTTAAGATTTGTTTAGGATTAAGATTTGATTATGATTCATTTAGAATTTGATTAGGATTTTACTTGGGATTAATTAAGATTCAGTTTAGAATTTGTTTTAGGGTTAGGGTTAGGATTTTGGCTTGATTTAAGATTTGGTTACAGATAAGATTTGTTTAGGATTTGATTAGGATTTATTTAAGATTTGATTAGGATTTGAATAAGTTTTGACTAAGACATATTTAATATTTGATTAGGATTTATTTAAGATTTGATTAGGATTTGTTTTGGATTTGATTAAGATTTGATTAGGATTCGATGAAGATTTGATTAGGATTTGATTAGGATTTGACTAAGGTTTGACTAGGATTTGATTAGAATTTGACTAGGGTTTGATTAATATTTGATTATATTTATTGATCTTTAATTATAATTTATTTAAGAATATATTATTGTTGTTAAGACTTATTATTGTAATTCTCGTTTTATCTTCCTCAGCCAAGTGCCTGGTGCATTCTCAAGCCAAACTTCATGTAATATAATAGCGTATTAAAAAATCTTTTAATCTTACTAGGAACTTCTTCACGAAAGATGTAATATGTATGAAAAGACAAAGATTTGTCTTAAATGGATTGAGAACCTTATTTCTTGGTTGGTATTTTCTAATACTTTACATCTTGTGAATTTTGCTTTTGTTTTGCTGGCCATATTGAGATTGACTAATGCTTAATGAAATAAATCCTCCTTGTGTATTTAAACCTAAGAGAGGGTGTTGAAAATGATAATTATTATTATAATTATAAAAAAAATTAGGAGATCTAAAGGTATTATCTAAATTTGAGATTCTTACCTCTTTCAAATGATCTTAGGCTTATTATTGGTAATTTCTTTATAGAAATTTTAACAAAAATACCTTATCAATTTGTCTACACACTTTGTAGGATGGTTTCTTCTATAGTTTCTACATACTACTCTATTTTTTATCCAAATTTTTTTCAATGGGTGGCTTTTTCTAAAAATAAGGAGTACTTCTTATTGATGTTGTTTCTGGTTTTTAGAGCCTTAGGTAATATTTTTTTGAGGTTAGAATTCAAAATTGGAATCTATCATACCTTGGTTCCTATGAAGTAGGATATGTAATTGTTGTCTTTCTTGATTATTATGGTAATTTTTTTTATTTGAGAAAAATTAATAAATATGCTTTAATTGACTATGCTTAATGCATCAAAGTCCTAAAGCGTGCCTACCACATTTTATGGGAGTTGGAGCTTAATTTGGATTTTGATTTTTATTTAAAAAAGTCATTTGCTCTTATATAGCCTTTACTTATTAGAAAATTTCATTTTAGAATCTCTATTGGCTTTAAAAGACTTCATTCTTAAAGTCTTCTTTCTATCTATTCCTATCTTCTGGATAAGTCAATTTAAGAAGGATGGAAGGTAGTCTAATCTCTAAAGATGCTGGATAGAGGTTTATGGATTGAAATTGAATTTCTATAGCTACTTACAAATACCATTGAGAATTTCTTATGGTTTGGGCATGTATAGGAATAAAATTAAGAATTTTATGGTCTTCTTTTTTTTTACATTTGTTCTTATTGCTTGTCAATGTCTTCAACTACTTGAGCTATTGTTTTGGCTTCTTCTAAATTATCTAGCCTTATCTTGAAGATCTCCTAGATTTTTTCCTTATTATTGAATCTTAGAATGAAGATATGAATGACAGTATTATCTGTGAGAAGAGTTCCTACAAATTTGGTTACTACCGATTCAAATTGCCAAATATATATGATGATTTCTTCTCCTTTCTCTTGTCTCAAGGAAAAAAGGAATGTGAGTGTATGACTTTGTCCCACATATGGTCTAAATTTTTCTAAAAATATTCTCATGAGCATGTCCTAGTTCTTAAAGGTTTGATGTAAGTGATTTTTATATCATATATAAGCACCATCTTTCAAGATACTTGAAAACTATACAAGATAATAATATGGATTGGTTATTAAACACATTGTGAAAAGTTCTATGAATCTTTCTACATGTTTCAATGGATCATTTTTTCTAATCCATTTAAATATAAAAATATTGTAGGACATAGGAATTACTTATAAATCCTTAGAAATTATAATTGACAAATCCCTTACTTAAACCAAGGAATTAATCAATATAGAGGTAGATGTATATTCTCTCTCACATTTCATTAGAGGAGAAAGAAGTGTTGACCCTTCTCTTTTTTGATTTATCTCTATAACCAAGTTAAAAAAGTTAGAATCTAATCCTTTTTTTCCTACTTTTTGGTCTAGATTTAATTCAAACGGATTTAAAATAAAAATGTCTTTTGATGTTGAAAGATGAGATTGTCTACTTATTTGAATTTTGGTTTGTTTTTCTTGCCAATAAGTTCTAAATTCTTTATGGATGAAGATAGATTGGATGTCTTAGATCTATTAGAATGATGCATCTACATGATTATAAATATACTATTTAATTTAGCTTAATTTTTAATCTATCTAATTCCCCAATAATTTAAATTTTTGGCTCTTCTATCTACAACCTATTTAAGTACCTTCTGACAAGGAAAGAAAATAAAATAGAAACAATTAAAAGAAGAATATTTACTTGAGTATAACCTTAAGCAAGACTATTCTCAACTTTAATTTTTATATAGAACTATCATGTGTAGGAGTGATCTTAAGCAATCTTAATTGTAAAATTTTTTTTTTTTATCAAGACGGCAAGAAGTCCAAGCTCTTTCTTTTTTTTACTTTTTTACAACAAGATAATTAGAGAATTATCTACTACAATAGTTAACAATATTTATTTACTAGATAAAAATTGTTTTTTGCAAGACAATTATACCATGTTGAAAAAAGACTCACCTACTTGCATCTCTAGTTAATATGGCATGTATTAAAAAATTCCAACATAAACTTCTTTCTATCCTATTTGAACTAATTAACTTTTAAAAATCTGTTTTTGAATTGAAATAGAAAGGATTTTAAGGCTTTATTGATCCTAAAGAAAATTAAATCTATAAGAAGATTTAGAAGGTTACTTCTTCTTGCATCTTCTTTTTAGATTCTAACTTCCAACTCCTAACTCCCACCTCTTGTATTCAAGCAATTTCCTAAAATTTCAAAAAAAGAAATAATTGATAAGATTCAAGAACTTACTTGTTTGTAAGCTATTAATGCTTTTTTTTTTTTTTTATGCTCCTTCTCTACAAACTTCAATCTATGTTACCAAAAATAAATTTAAAACTAACTAAATTTTTTTGAAAAGATACTTACCTTGGATTATAATTTAAACTTGTTGGTCTTCTTCTTATCTTCTGTTTTAAAAATTTCTTCTATTTAATTTTTCTTTTTATTCCTTTTATTTAATTTTTTTTTCTTTTATTGATAAAAAATTCTCTTGAATTCTTTTTAAGTTCCTTGTACACTACTTTTGTAAATAGAAGGAATATAAGGAGTGGACAGAGTGATAAAATCTCCCTACTACTAAAAAAAGGTCCTCAACTCGAAAAATTAGAAGGAAGGAAAGTGATGCAACCTTAAAGACAAGCTCTATCCCTTATGCTTTTGGAAGTAACAACCAACTTAAGAAAACCACCAAGTAATGCTAATAATAAAAATAAATTAATCAGATATTACTTAAGATTAGAAATAATAATGTTACATAAAAAATCAATTAATGCATAAATAAAAAATATATTAAATTTATCTCAATATATAAAACTTATTATGCATATAAAAGAAAAAATAATATTAGTAAATATAATTAAGAGTAAAAAATAAAAATAAAAAATAAAGATAAAAGACATATAAAAGAAATAATAAAAGTAAAAATAAAAATAAAAAAAGTTAAAAATAAATTAAAAATATTAATTAAGTTTATTTTTTATAAATTAATTATTTATTTATTTTAATTTGATATTATTATTTTATTTCTATTTTAATTTTAACTTATTATTAATAATGATTTAATATTTATTCTCTTATTTTATTTTATTTTATTTCTTTCTTTATTTTTATTTTTATTTTATTTTTTTTTTATTATAATTTGATATAGTTAAGAAGATTTTTAACAAAAAAATTTAAAATATAGTATAAAATCCAAAATATAAATGATTGAAGAGATAGAAATCACTAGCCTCAATTCTATTCTGCTCATGGCAGCAATCTCTCTCTACTCCGAAAATCGCTACAAATCCAATTTTTGATTCAATAGCATTGAATTTTTCACCACTAAAAACTTAACTTAATGGTTCTTATACTCGAAAATTTCTACTAAAAAATACCTTTTCAAACAAGGAATACATGAAACTGCCAAGGTAGTGAACCTCTTCTTAATCTAAAATTCACTAAAATTCAAATCAACTCCAATTTGAACGTATAATAGCTTTTTGGAAATCTAACATTAAGATACACAGCCTAAAAAAGTTTCAATTTAAAAGATGCAACACATACAAACTGATTGATAAAAACCAAGGCATAATCTACATTCAATTTAACAGTGAAATCCTTGACTATCTTATAAAGTAAAAATTTGAAATGCTTTGTTTATAAAAATAGGAAAGTGATGTAATATAATTAATAATAATGAAGACCTATCTGAATTTCTTACTCAATAAAACCAAGTAAGATCAATCACAACAAAAAACTTCACATTCACACACACCATTAGAAGTATCATCTCTCAGCAAATGCATCAAAATGTGAGTATAAAATTCATTCTTCAACCCAAATTACAAGATGGCCTCAATTAAGACTTGCTTGTAATTGGTGGTGTGAAGTAGAAGTAGCAAGACCAAGAACATAAGAAACACAATACAAAAACAAGTAAAACAAGTGCAATCAAAATATTGTATACTTGTCAAGGACAAAGACTCGATGAGGGAAAATATACACAAAAAGGCTATCTCGATATAATAAGTCAAAATATAAACAAGTAGGTATATTAAAAGGAAACTGGAATGGCTATTGCCACAAGATAAGAAACTAAAGACTCTTGAACCTAGACTAGAAGCAAGAAAGGAGTTGACAAGAGTGAAGAAGCCTTCACTCTTGTCTCTATATATACTATCTAACTAGGGGCTACGTGGCGACGTTCTATAGGACCTCCAATATGTGTTGACTTTGTAGGACACATGCCTTGACTTACAAGGCAAGTTTTTCTACGTGTGGACCATATAGTTAGCTTGATCTTCAAGCTAACAACATGTGTGGCACATGGCCAACTTGTTGACCACGTTTTTAATCCAAAAAGTCAATTAAAGACACCTATGAAGTCAAAGCAGCGTCTAGGAAGTTTTTAGGAAGCTTCTATATTAAATATTATAGAATTAACTTACTTTTATCTACTTTTACTTACTTCTACCTATTTCTATATGTAATTATTAGCTTACATGATTATGGCCGTGACAATACTATAAAACTAATCACACTCTATCCACTAAGTTTTTACTCAATAAAAAGTAAAAAATAAAAATAAAATATATTTTTAAAAATTTAATTTTTTCATATTTTCAATAGTATAAAAAACATATAAATCCAAATTATTATGAGTAAGTTATGAAGGTTTGAAAATAATAAGTAAATATATAAAAAATTAAGTAAATAATTTTTACCTTAATGATAACTTGTTTAAGAAATCAAGAGTTCGAGTCTCACCAAGGCTCATAAGTAGTGTATACAAGTATCTAAGAGAGGCCACAAAGCCATAGTCTTATCCTCCTAACTACCTTCAAGGCGCTACAACCCATATGAGACTTGTGCACCTCCTTTCTTACAAAGACTACACTAGTTGCTGGTTCTCTTATTTTCTACTAATAGATATAATATTTTTGAAATTTTCACTTCACTATGGTATTCAAAAACATCAAATTAGCCCATGAACCTTGCGAGGCCTTCAAATCTTGCTCTATTTCTTCATAATGGCTCCCGAAGTAGTAAAACTTATTTTTACCAAGTCTCAGAAATTGCTCTAAAAATTCCTAAAAAATTCTAAAAAAATTCTATATAAAATTTAAAAATTCTTATAATAATTCAATAATATTAAAATTAATTTAAAGATATATTTTTCTACCTTAATAATATTTTATAGTAATATGATCAATTTAAATCTACTATAAATCTTACTTTCTATATAATTAATTAAAAAATCATGAGGTTCTTTTTTATACTTTTTTTAGCTATTAACTATCATTTATATTTTTTTATAAATAATAAATATAAATAGAAGGATAATATAAATATTGACCTTAATAAATAATCCTTAATACTCAATAATGAGTAAAAAATATTAAATTAACTAAAATTATTGCCTCTAAGACTTATTAAGATTCTATTTCTACAACTAAAATTTTAATTTTCTATTTTTTTAAATTTTTCTGCACTATTCACTAAATATTGTGGTTTTAAGCACTCTAAATGTATCTTTTTATCCTAAAAAAATTAGTAAGTTAATTTGATGACTCACACACAATTTGGAAAAAGACTCTCAATGTTTCGTGATTTGATTTGAGGTTTGAAAAATTCTTGATGGTATTACAAATATTTTATTTGAAAGAAGTTACAAAGGATTTGAAAATGATCAAATCACAACATGGTCTTTCTATCCAAAAATAAAATATTATTGATGGCTGAGAAGATCTATCAACTATTTTTAAAGGAAACAAAGATCAAAGTATATAGAAAATATAATTTGCCACATCTTAGACTTTTTCAATATGTGATCACATCTCTTCATGGAACTCGTTTCTAAAAGAGGGATTAATGTCATGATTGTATATTTATTATAATTATTACCTAGATAATATGAATAGGTAAAAATAAGTAAAAATAGATTAATTTTATAATATCTTCTAAAAAAGCTTCTTATAAGCTTTCTAAATACTATTTTGACTTTATATGTAATTTATTGGTAGGTTAGAAACTTGGTCAACAAACTAACCATATACCACATATATTGGTAGCTTGCAAAACAAGCTAACTATAAGGCATCTATATAAAAAACTTGCCTTACAAGTTAAGATATATGTCATGCAAAGTTAATATATTTTTGGAGGTTTTATTGAACGTTGCTACATAGATCCTAGGTAGATAGTATATATAGAGATAAAAATGAAGCCTTCTTCATTCTTCTCAATTCTTTTTTTGCTTTCTAGTCTAGTTTCAAGAATCTCTAATTTTCTTATCTTTTAATAATATCTATTATAATTTTCTTTTTAATATACATACTTCTCTATTTCTATTTTTTTATATTTCTTTGAGAGATTATAACTTTTTTATTTGCTTTCATTAAATTTCTGTTTTTAAAAGCTACTCAAATAAACATTCTATTTTTGAATTATTTTTGTTGTATATTTTTTTTACTAGAAGAAGTATTTAAGTGGGATGCAAGTTGATAAATATATGATATTAAAAAATTAAATTCCATATTTATCTTATTTGGTTTATTTTAATTATTTTAATTTTTATCTTTTAGAAATGATGTTGTAATTTTAGAAGTTTAATGCACTGCTTTACTAAATCCTATCAATCCGTATTAATAAAACCTTTGAAAAATCCGAAAGTTCCAAGAACTATTAGACCTTTGTTGCCAAATATTAAGACTTCAATTCATGAACTTAATTTAATCATGCCTAGAAATCTATTCAAAAAATTTAAAGAACTTTTATAAGAAGATCTTAAAGAAGATTTACAAAACATATTATCAAATCTTTTGATAGATAGTAGAAGTAATTCAGACCAAGAGAGTATTCATTCACCTCAAGCACAAGAGACAATGAATCCAAATTGAACAAAAAGAAATGAACTACCATCCATACTAATTAATTTCTTGATTCGACCATGAGATTTTTTTATTTAAATTTTAGAGGAACTTAATGCTACTCATGTACCTCCTAACTTTTCTATCTTAAAAAATATAAGGGATGAAGATCCTTTGGCTCATATAAAATGTTTCATAGAATACTTACTATTTTTTTAGTAACAAATAGTCATTATTATTTAGTGCAGTTTTCAATCTTATCAAAAGAAAGGATATACAAGTAATATTGCAACCACTTTCTTAATACCTTTTTAAATTGAAATATGATTTATTTTACTTTCTTTGAATAATTTTAATTTAAAGTAGCACAAAGTACGGCCCTATTTGCTTTATCTTTCTTTAGACAAGAGAAGAATGAAGATATTACATTGTAAATTTAATATTTTGGATAGGTAGTGATAAGATTTATTAGAACCTTACTAAATAATGATATCTTGAAGTATATTTTAATTAGAAATTTTCTAAAAAAAGAATAATTAAAGAAATTCTTTATGTATATCATGAACATTTTATAGCACCAAAAAATATAGCAAAAGAAGTAAAACAAATAAATAAAGAATTTGAAAGGCTCTAGCATAAAGAAGACCATAATATTCCTAGCTTTATATTTATACATACTAGAATTCCTTCTATATCAAGGTCTCAAATGTATGAACAACTACCATTACTTTCCACAATCCCAAGAGCCTATCCTTTATCTTTAAATACTAGGCCTCTACTTTCTTCATTCGCCTTGACCTATCCTATAGAAGATAATAGATAGAAGAAAGATATACAAAAAAGAGATGGAGGCATCTTAATTGGAGTTTCAAATCCAAATCTTTCATCAAATGAAATTGATGAGAGAATAATTAACTAGATTGGCTAAAATTCCAACCTCAATCTTCTTCTACCTCTTATTGAATCAAAAAAACATACAACAAGACTTTGGTATATTCAATATAGATAATCAAGGCATTCAACTTAATTTTGTAATTCCATGCCTCACACAAAATCAACATTTCCAACTATATATACCTCTACACAAAATTCAATCCTTAAAACCTCTAATTGATAATTATTTTTAATAATTATTTAATAATTATAAGAAAATTAGACAATCTCTAACACATAACAACATAAGGCACTTAAATTTGTACTATGACTATGAAAATAATAGGCAATATCAAAATGCAACTAGTAGGTTTTAAATTAATTCTTGATATATTCCGCTAAATCTTAATCAAGGTCAAAATCCTTCTAATCAACCAAAGTAAGGCTAAAAATCTTAAGATATGGAATTTGTATCTTAGCCTATAAAAAAGTTATAAGAGATTCAAAATTCTTCATAACTTAGTGTCAATCAACCCTTTTCTCAAGAATTGAATTTAAAAACTCTTGAAAGAAGTCAATCAAATGTGAAAAAAAATTATCTATAGTATTATCTGTTGCAATAATAAATAGATCTAGAGCTAATTCTTTATTTGTCCATGAAAAAAAAGAAAATAGTGCTTCAAAAGGTCTACCTTGCTTCTTGGATTTAAAATAAATCATGAAGGATACAATTAAGATAATTAAAAATAACACTATCAAATCTATAAGATTTGGCTCTTAAATAGAAGAACTATCATTTTAAAATCTTGAAGTTGAATATAAGCCAAGGATTAATCTAGACAACCATAGTTTAGATGGTCTCAAAATTCTCACATATGAAATCTTTTAAAATAAAGATGTGAAAGAATCCAAGTTATAGAATATAACTTATAAGATAATTATAGTAAATTAAAGGCTAATATAATCTTTGTTCAATTATTGGAATTTTTTTGAATAGTTAAGAAGGTACTAAAAAATTATATTTTAATAAAAAAAGAAAGAAGGCCTAAAGTTAGGATGGTAACAAAAATAGATGCCTATATTAAATAAAGTAAGGTGAAAGCAATAGAAATTGAGGTTTCTATTATAGATAAGATAATATTCTATACTATTGTAGATGGTAGAAGTGGTTTGAATATCATATTCTTCCAAACCATAGAAAAATTAGGATTAAATATCACTAGCTTGTCTCTTTTTGTTATCAAGATCACAAATCAAAGCCCATCTATTCTAATGGACTAAATAAAAAATTGTAAGAGTGATATTAAAGAAAAGAATATGCCTTGATATATCATATCATTCTAATACATACATCAAAAGTTATATATATTTTTTTATTACTTAGTAGACTATAGTTGAAAGATTTAGAAGCTATAATCAAGTAGAGAGGAGACAAGTCTCACATTACTTTTGATCCTTAGCAAAATAGAACCAAAAGCTCCATACAACTTGCATTTGATCATGAAAAAATTAATTCCAACGACTCTTGTAAAGATATCCAAAAATCTAAATTACAAGGCAAATCAATAAAAGTAGTCAATTCAATTGACTAAGGTTTAAAGAAAATAGAATACCTAGGTTCCAATATTTATCATTGAAAGAATGATACAAAACTTTAAAAATGGCTAAATAAGTATCTAGACTGCAATTTTAATTATTTTGAATCAATTATTTTTTTAGAAGGTATGTTAGAAATTATAGAAATTAGAAAAATCCAAGTCCTTAGCATTATTATAGATAGGACATTAAAAGAAGAAATTAAAGTCTTTAAAAGAAATAAAAAATTAATTCTACTTCTAAGATATCAAAATACTTCATCACAAATTTTAGTTGGTAATGGAATTAACAACTATCTTCATATATCCAGTGATTGATATAGAAATTCTTTAAGACAATTTTTAGTATAATAATTAAAATAAAAACTCATAGATGTATTTTATGATGAAAAAGAATATAAAATTATTAAAATTTAAGCTCATTTAAATCAACAGGAGGTGTCTAAATATTGAGATTTGATCATAAAATATCAAGACGTCTTAGCATAGTTATACTAAAATTTAAAAAATATACAACCTGAAGTGGCTCAACACCATATTTTTCCTATTCTTAGTGCCAAGGCGATTGGACAAAAAAAAAGATGTATGAACCCTCAAATCCAATTGAATGATAAAGAAGAGTTTAAAAAATTGTGACAAGCTAGTTTTATTGAATTAGTAGAAATAATAGATTAGATCTTTTCTATGGTCCTTGTGAAGAAGAAAAATGATAAATCAAGAATGTGCATAGATTATAGAAAAGTCATTGAGCATACTCAAAAAGACTATTTTTTCTTTTCTTTCATTGATAATGTTTTAGACAAAGTCGAAAGTCACAAGACCTACACATTTATGGATGGTTATTTGGATTATAATCAAATTGCCATAGCCTTATAAGATTTCTATGAAATAGCTTTTATCACTCTTTGAAGTACATTCATTTTTTTGGTGATGCCTTTTATGCTTTATAATGCTTCTTTTTCCTTTCAAAGAGCCATAACCTTTGTCTTTTTGAATTTGTTATATAAATCTATGATTGTATTTATAGATGATTTTAGCATCCAATTTAATGCCACGAACCATTTAAAATTTATAGAAGAGACCTTAGAAAGGTGTAGAAAAATAGGAATTGCTATAAATCTCAACAAAATATATTTGGCACTAAAAAAAAAAAGGTTTAATTTGGTTATGTGGTGTCTTAAAAGAAAAGTGTGAATCATCAAATTAATTCACTGGTTGTTTTAGGAAAAAAAGATGAATTTAGAGTACCAAAATTATATTAAATAATAATTAGTATAAAAATTCTTAGATAAATAGAGAATTGAAATATTACCTATAAAAATATAGTCTTATTAAGTCTTGGAAGTAATTAGCTTAGTTGATTTGGTATTTTTACCTATTGTTGAGTATTAAAGATTAGCTATTAAGATCAATATCTAAATTAGCCTTCTATCTATATGAATTACTTATAAAAAACCATAAATATTAGTTAGTAGTTAAAAGAAGCATAAAAAAGAACTTCATCTCTTTTAGTTATTTATATAGAAAATAAGATTTATAATAGATTAAAATTGAATTTATTACTATAAAAAATAATCAAGATAGAAAATCATAGTTTTAAATTGATATAAGTATTATAAAAATATTATAATAATTTTCATAATTTATTTAAAAAATTATTAGGAATATTTAGAAGAATTTTTAAGACTTTGGCAAAAATAAGTTTTACCACTTTGGAAGCCATTATGAAGAAATGGATCAAGATTTGAAGGCCACAAAAGGTTTTTAAACTAATTTGATATTTTTGAATACCACAGCAAAGTCAAAAATGCAAAAATATTGGTTTTAGTAATAAAAATTAGGAGGACTAGTAGCTAGTATAGTCCTTGTAAAAAGGAATGTACACAAGTCTCATATAAATTGTAGCACCTTAGATGTAGTTAGGAAGATAAGACTAAGGCCTTGTGGCTTCTCTTAGATACCTATATACATTATATGTTAGCCTTAGTGAGGCTCAAATTCTTGATCTATAAGCAAGTTATTCTTCAAATAAAATATTTTTACTTAATTTTTTATTTATTTACTTATTATTTTTAAACCTTCATAATTTATTTATAGTAATTTGGATTTATTAGTTTTTTATAATATTAGAAAGATAATAAAATTATATTTCTAAAATTATATTTTTAAATTATATTTTTAATTTTTAACTTTTAACTTTTTATTAGGTAAAAACTCAATAAATAAATTATGATGAAGTTTTGAATTATGTAATTGCTTGATTTCATTTATTTTTATTTTTTTATATTTTTTCTTCTTTTATATTTTTTATTTGCTTCCTTCACTTTATACCAATAATTACAAGAGATTCTTAATTTAAATCATCTTGTAATTTGAATTAAAAGATCAAATTTACCTTTACAAGAAGAAAACTTGATATAGAAAAAATAGAAGTCATAGCTAAAATGAAACCTCCTATAAATGATGAAAGAATAAAGAAGATATTTGGACATTGTGGATGGTATTGAAAATTAATTCCCGACTATGTTACAAAAACTTTATCTATTACCAACCTTAAAAGGAAGTTGATTAAATTTGAATGGTCAAAGGAGTGTCATGAAGCCTTTGATTAAATAAAGGCAACATTAAGCTCCTATTCCATCTTAAAACCACCTAATTGGAATCTTCCTTTTCATATCTATTGTGATGTTTCATCCGTAGCAATAAATAGTACATTATATCAACTAAAAGAAGGTGGATATAAAGATTATCCAATAGCATTTACTAGCAAAAAGTTAAATGTAGAAAAACAAAATTATAGTACCATAAAAAGAGAATATTTAGCCATGGTTTTTTCTATGAAGAAATTCCAATATTACCTTCTATTAAATTCTATAGTATTTTTTGTGGACCATATGGCTATCAAATACCTAGTCAATAAGACAAATTTGAGTAGTCCCATAGCTTGATGGATATTATTATTAAGAAGATTTGACCACAAGGTGGAATACAAACTCAAGAAATTACATAATTAAGTCAATCATCTTTCAAGATTAGAAAGAGAATTAAGCCCTACTCTTATTAATGATAACTTGGTAGATAGATCCTTTTTTTATCATCTCCACCCATCCTACTTGATACAACTTTATTATTGAATTTTTAAATTCTCAATAGTTTCCTAAGAAGTTGTTCAAAAATAGACAACATAAGATTAGAATTAATAGGATTAATTTTGCTATTATAAAAAAATAATAATATTATCAAAGAATACATGATTCACTCAAATAATGTGGTTGTTAAAGAAGTACTAGCCATATTAATGGCATGCCATGATAGTATGTGTAGAAGACACTTTTTGCATTGATTGACGGTCCAAAAGGCAATGAGAGTAAGTATGAGCTAAAATAAACCTCCACCAATTAGAAGTTTATTCTAGTTTTCTTTAAATAAATTAACTATGTAAATTTTAAAAGTCATATTTATTAATTAATTTGTAATCAAATCACTCTTGTTCTTTTTAATTATCCAAGCAACTAAGCCAAAGCTTTATTACCAACTTACACTTATAATTAATAAGTCACTTGATAAATTACATGAAATAAAAAAATCCTTATTAATATGATTTTATTATTTATTTTTTTAATTCATTATCTTATTTTTATTTTTATTTGATAAAAATTCATCTATTGACAAATAATCATCCTTAAATAATAATTCATTCAAATATGAAAATTCATCTAATTAATTTTCATCCAATTTAATTTTTTCATTCAACTTCAATTGTTCATATAACTAATCTAATTTAATCCTAACCCTAATTCATCCAATCCAAACCTACTTTATTCAAGTTGACTTAAATTCTCACAAGCAAATCTCATCCATAAGAATCAGTATCTTTACAAGCATATTTCTTACAATGGATTTTTATTTGACATGGATAGTTCCTCAGCCAACTTCCCTTTGCAGTGACAGAGCCTCTACGATGAGAGTCCCTTCTAACCAGGCTGAATGGTGAAGCCAGGTGGACATGCGCAACCTACCGAAGCTTGGAATCACAGTCGACTATTGGTTGATGAGGATGCTGATAGTAGGAGTTCAGACTTCAATCTCGACAACCCTCTCAACTACACACACTTGGCTTCCGAGAGGACTTTCAAAGAAAAAACAAAATAATGATAATGCTCCAAGTGAGTACTAGCTCCGCTGATTGCTTTATGAGGTCCTAATGCCAAAATCTGAACACTAGTAGCAAAAATACGAGGGAGACGACAACTAGAACAAGGCAGATCATATCGAAGCTGATCATCGGTTTGACAAGGAGGTTGATAAATTGTCACCCACTTGGAACTCTTGGGTGCACTTGAAGTGATTCAATTGCTATTGCCTCTGCATGTACCAATAGGATCTTGGGACTTGCCTACACAAAAGTCCACGGTGAGTTGTTATTAAATCCACCATGTACCCTGGTGTTAAACAGCAATCTCCGCCACACCGTCAACGACAACCGAATCATACGCCGACCAAAGTGAGTCCACCAAAGTCGACGCACCCCGCAGACCGTAATCGCCGCTTTGTTGAAATCGCCGCATTAGGTGCTCACAAGCACCATCAATCAGGGACCACCCACCGACTGCTTCATGATTCTGCGCGAGAGGTGCAACCATTAACCAACTGTTGGTAATACAACAGGTGGATTCACAGTAGGTACACCACAGATGTTTTTGATTTTTGATTTTGTTTTTTTCTTTATTTTTTTATCTTTTTATTTTTTAACAACTCAAATGAGGGGGGAGGGAAGGAAAACCAGTTGGCTCCAATTGCACAGCAGTCAATGCCTCCGAGTGCAATGGCCGCTCGAATTCTAGCCGCACCAAAGGAAGCCCACCGCACAATGCGGAGCTCGCAAAATCAGAACCAAAAAACACCACTGTCGATGCGCACTTCAACTACAACCGTCTTCACTCTTGGACAAGCGTTGAACCGAAGAGGTAACTTCGCAGCCGAGCCTCTTCTACTGCATCACACACATCCAGGAAACGGAGCTATAGCAGAACGGTGAAGTACTCTTGAATTCTAGTGGCTCTCCACCAACTCTATTAACCCACAATCCGCAGCAGAAGCAGCAGCGCGAGAAAAAATGGTAGTGGATATTGACAAAGTATGATCACAGCTAACAGTTGTTCTTACAACAAAAAATCCAAACAATTTTCTTGGTCATGGAAACAGCAACAGGCTCAATCTTGAGTCTAGCGTCACCGCCATCGAGAAAAACAAAAAAAAACACAAGAGAAAATTCAAAATTCAAAATTCGTAAATTTCGAATTTAGCCGCGTCGCCGCCTACCGGCCAGAACTTATGCACTCCTTGTAATATTGCAATCCGCTGCATCCTCTTTGCCACCGACAGAGCAAAGAACAACTAGGACCACAAGAAAAAAAAACAAGTTGAGCCGTTGCTAGATTCCACAGCACCTCCACTCCACACTCGGAAACGAAGTCGAAGAGACATTGGGTTGCACCACAGCATCGCCACTCCACAGTCCACGAGAACATGAAGCACTAATTTAAGAATGTTGTCTCACCATTCAAAAATAAAAATAAAAACACCGCCGCTTACTGTTGACCTTCAGTGGCTAGAACCAAAACCGATATCAACTCAGCTTACTAAAAGGAAAAAGAACAACACAGAAATCGACCACCCTTGATTGCATGGACTAGCTCCTCAATGCAATGGAAGCACAAAACAATTCTTGTCTTGCATGCCCAGTTGCCAACAAAACACAAATAGTACAAGAGAGTTTGCCTTAAGAAAGCACTAATCACTCAAACAAATAGCAAGTTTATAAAACACAAATATCATTTATTGCTTGTTTTTAAGAAGACAATTACATCAAATACACAAGTCTAGGATGTACAAGATTTCCCAAGATGTGACTAAATATCTTAAAATTACTTCTATTCCTATGGGGATCCCTTTTGGATATGTATCACTCAATAACTTCCAATCTAATCATCTAGTTGGATTTAAAATTCTCAAGTTAAGTTATATTCTTGACTACTTTCACACCAAAAATCAACTATAAATTCATCACAAGTCTTTGGATATTGCCTAATTTCTAGTAGGTACTAAATATATCAATTTTAAAGCATCTATACACTAATTCTATCATATCTCAAAAATCCAATGTTAAAATACTATGAATTTTTTATGTGCAACTTTTTAACATAGTCATCTACACTTATAAAAATTTTGAGTAAAACATTCGTCGAAAGACTCAAGATATGGTTCAAACTGAAACCTCCATTAAAAGTAACTCACTTACATATCTTAGTTTTAAATACTAACTTCCAACAACTCTTTCTCTTTTATTCTAGATTGGAATGTATCTATTTCTTTGTATAAAATATAGCCATTCAAGTCAACTTTTGAATCTTATTTTTTGATTCTTAAATGCTTTCTTACAATTCTCTATATACTTAAAAGAAAAATAATCTATATAGAATTCACACTATAACTTCAAACAACCATATATCTTCCATTCAAATTCCAAATCACATATTATTTTTACCCAACTTCTAGTTTAAAATACAAGCTTTTCAAATCCAACCTCCAAACTTTGAATAAGTCATTTCACTTCAAATGGTTTATCTTGCCTCAAATGTATTATTCTAAAGTAGTCTTAAATTCTAATGTGGTCCTAGATAACAACTTGAAGTTCATTGAGTATAATTTTCAACTAATGGAAATGAAGTCTTCTATCATTCATCTTATCCTCCTTTATGGAATGGCCTAGGAGTCAAAATATTATATTTTTGATACCAAAGCCCTTCTAAAATCCTTATTAATAAATCTTACAACTTTTATTTTTAATTAATAAATTTAAATAAATTAAATAAGTATTTTATTTTATCTATTTTATTTTATTTTTATATATATTTTAAGTTATTTTATTTATAATTACAATTCAGACTTTTATAATATTTTATATTATTTTTACATATTATACTACTTTCTAGCATGACATTAAAAAGAAAAAAAAATTATTGTACTTTCTACAGTGCATTAAGTATAACACAAGTAGAAGGAATAAACTCAACTTCTATTAATGCTACTACAATGGCCTAGGTCACTAAGCTTGGCTTCAATATAATACAAATATACTACCACAAATAAAAAGAAATAAAAAAAAGGGGAAAAAAGAAACTAAGGTCTTGGATGCACTTTGTTGGATCTCGGCAACCTCTTCCTAGAAATTTTGGATCCCACCTTCATTCCAAGAATTTTGGATAGATAAGATATTATTCTCCTTTTTCTTTCTCTTTTTGAGTCATTCAATTGACTCACTTGGATATTATCATAGATATATATATTTATAGTAATTATTATTTAGGTAATATAAATAGGTAGAAATAGATAAAAATGGATTGATTTTATAATATCTTATGTAGAAGCTTCTTAAGAAGGTTTATAGACGCTGCTTCACTTTTATACATGTCCATAGGTGATTGATAGGTTGAAAACTTAGCCAACAAGGTGGCCAAGTGTGAACACATTGATTACTTATAGTATAGGTTAGACATGTGGCACACATCTAGGCAACTATCTTTACAAATTAAACATGTATTTCATAAGTTGAATGCGTATTGGAGATTCTAAAGCATATTGCCTCATAGCTCCTAGTTAGATAGTATATGTAGATGCAAGAGTGAAGCCTTCTTCACTCTTATCAACTCCTTTCTTGTTTCAAGTCTAGTTTCAAGAGTCTTCATGTTTTCTAATCTTTTGGCAATAGCCATTCCAATTTTTTTTCAATATACAAACTTCTTTATTTATATTTTGTCACATTTTTTTGAGAGAAGACTCAGTTGTCTAAATTATCTTTCATCGAGTTCTTGTCCTTGATAGATTGATAAGAGTACACATATAGTATCAGAGCTTTGTCTTTTCTTAAGTAAGAGTGGATTACTCCTTTCTCTTGATAAAACATAAGTATATTAGAAGTTGTGGATTACCTACTTCTAAATTAATATTGTTCCTAAAATTTTTTCGAGTATTTTAATCTGTGTTTTCTTGAGTGAAAGTAAATGCCTTCTTTTCTATTATATTATCATGGCAAAACTTACTAAAATGAGGAGTTCAATGGTATAAATGTAAGAACAAATGAGAGAATTAATGCTTACAATGCATCAACTCAATTCACCACTATAAGAAGCAAGAAGATTAGCAAGAAGTGAAGATATAGAGATGGTTGGAGCTACTTCAATATCTATATCAAGCCATATTACTTCACCTATGATGGATCATCATTCAAGCATTAGGAAACCCAGAGTTAGTTTGCCTGAGAAGTTTGATGGTACAAGGTCTAAGTTTCAAGGATTCATCAATCAAGTACAACTGGTGATTGCATTACAACCTCAAAGTTATCCAACTCAAGGATCACGAGTGAAGTTTTTTGGAATACTACTTTCAGGTTATGCTTTATCATGGTTTTCATCTTTTCTTGAACAATGTGATCCAATATTGAATAATTTGGAAGCATTCTTAGCAAAGTTTTGATCTATGTATGGAGAAAATGATGCAATTTGTATTGCAACTAATAAGATTTGTATCTTGCGACAAGAAAATTGATCAGTGACATTATATGCTTCACAATTTTGACAACTAGCAACTGATATCAAGCGAGATGATGCTACACTCATCAGCCAATTTTTCTATGGGTTGCAATATGAGGTGAAGAAATTGATGCTCAACTTACCCAATCTTCAAACATCGAGTCAAGCAATTGACTTTGTTGTGAAGTGTGACAATCGGCTTTTTGAATTTCGATCTGAGAATCGTGCAAGAGAACCTCAACGTTATTACAACTCAATGATGACATCGACAACTTCTCAACCTAAAATTTTGGAAGTAGATAATATGCAAATCAATGCGATACAATTTAAACCTCTTACAGAATAAAAAAAGTCTCATTGTTGTCAAGAAGGACTATGTCTATATTGTGGAGAAGATAAGCACATTGCTCAAAATTGTCAAAAAAAATGACGCAATAATAAAAAAAAAAGTATGGCTATCAATGTTGAGAAAATGTTGGAAAACAAATTTGTCCAGCTACAATAGGGACCGTGCAGCTGGAATCTTGTATAGTTCTTAATGAAGGTCCTATCCTCTCCTCAAAACCCTCTTATTTTTTACAACAGATGTGTATTTAGGACCTAATAATCACAAAGTCTTTACCTCGTTAGATTCATGAGCCTCATCATGTTTTTTAAATGAAGAATTTGCTAAAAGACTTAGCATACCTTTAGTGAAGAAAACTAAACCCATTGTCGGGGTAGAGAGAGTTTGCCTCAAGAAAACGCTGGGCTTCTGGCTGTCACTAATTATTCAATCAAGCTTGAAAATAAGGGAAGCCCTAAGTTTATGTATAATTTTTCTCTTTTTGAGTAATTACACCAAATACACAATCCTCAAGTAACCCACAACTTCCAAAATATGATAAAATCTTCTAAATCCTTGTTTATTCTTATGTGGAGATTTTTCCGAACTTCAACACCTCATATCTCTTAATCCGACTGTCCAAAAAAATTCAAATTTTACATGAGGTACTGATATATTCTTATTAATTTCTACAAAAATTTTCAACTGCAAATTCATTGCAGAACTTGAGATATCTTGAAATCCCTAATAGTCGCTTCAAACCCTTGTCTTTATATACCCGCGTGCAATTTTCTTCATATCTCACAAAATATAAGCTCAAATGCCACGAAATTTGTATATATAGCTTTTTAATACGAAATTTTACATTCTCTAAAAGTTTGAGCCAAAAATTCGTCCGAAAACTCAAGTTATGGCTTCAACCATTACTACAAACAAACCCACTTACTTACTGCTTTTGATTTGGAAGCGTCGCCTTCAACTCCTTACAACTCCTTTATATGAACTCCAAAAGCAATAATTCTTTCGTAAAAGATGTAGGCCTTGAAATCGCCGTTCCAGTCGCACCTTCCGATCTTCAAAAGCTATTGTAAAACTCCTCGTACTCTCAAAAGACTAACAGTATGTCTTAAATAAACACCTTACCTTCAAACGGTTATAACTTTTTCACCCTAACTCCAAATCCTCTAATTTTTGTATACAAATTGTTCTCCAAACCCTAAACTTTACAATCCTAGCTTCTTATCTCCGAATGCCCCCGAAAGAGGAACCCTAATCCCTAATAAAGCCTCGGGCAGCCTCCTCAAAGCCCATTGGGTATGGTATTCGACCAATAGGGATGAAGTTCCCCATTCCTTGCCTTCATCCGACCATGTCTTGCTTTCATCCCTCCCAATTAGCCTCCTACTTGTTTAGATTTTCATTCTTAGGTTTCCACCTTCTCCCAAGGCTTCATACTAAACATTTAGATCCTATATATATATATATATATATATATATATATTTTAATGTCAAAATCAAAAGAAGTAAAGAAATAAAGTAAAGTTTCTTATGCCAACTCCTTTTAATTCAATCTACTAGTCACTCTAACACACATCTAGATTTATCAACATATAATATGTTTTAGCTAATTTTTACATACTGTAAGCATTTACAGTACAACACCATACATGTAGAAGTTATAGATGGCCGTCCATTATCTTCAAGAGATGTTACTCATGAAACAATTCCTATAGATGTAGCAATAAATGGTCATAATAGTATCATGATTTTTAATATAATTAGATCTCCTTCTAATCCAATCATTCTAGGTTTATCGTGGCTAGAAAAGTATAATTCCATAATAGATTGAATTTCTTATAAACTTGACTTTTTTCGGAGCATTACTAAGAGTTTTATTAATCAAATAGAAAGTCATGAGTTTAGTATAGCCAAATCCGTACTTGTAGGTGTAAAAGCTTTCCTTTATGCTGCAAAAGAAGGATCACCTTTCATCATTTATGCCACACCTATTTTAAATGATGAAAAGACTTCAAGTGGCATTCTAAGTCAATATCAAGATTATTAAGATGTTTTTGAGAAAAAGAATGTTGATATTCTTCCGGAGCATCATCCATATGATTATTCAATTAACCTCAAAGAAAGAGCTCAGCAACCATTTGGACCAATTTATAATTTATCACAAAATGAGTTGGCTGAATTCAAGGCATATATTGACAAGAACTTGGCTAAGAATTTCATACGTCATTCTAAATCTCCAGTAGGAGCTCCAATTTTATTTGTAAAGAAAAAAGATGGATCATTGCAGATATGTGTCGACTATCGAAGACTCAACAAGATCACCATCAAAAACAGGTACCCATTACCTCTGATATCAGGACTCCTTGATCAGTTGAATTAAGCTAAGATCTATACAAAAATAGATTTATAGAGAGCATACAATCTAGTACGCATCAAAGAAAGAGGTGAATGGAAGACTACATTTTGAAGTAGGTACAGATATTTTGAATATAATGTCATGCCTTTTGGACTTACAAATGCACCAACTACTTTTCAACATCTCATGAATGATATATTTTATGAGTTCCTAGATGATTTTGTCATCTACTACCTAGACAATATTTTGATCTACTCTAAGAACAAAGAAGAGTATGAATTACAAGTTTGTTAAATGTTACAAAAACTTAAAGATGCAAGATTGTATGCCAAGATGGAAAAGTGTGTATTTCACACTACTCAAGTTGACTTTTTAGGATACATCATTTCAAATGATAGTCTTATGATGGATCCTAAGAAAGTCCAAACAATCATAGATTGGAAGATTCTAAAGACGATAAGAGATGTTCAATGCTTTTTAGAATTTGCCAATTATTATCGGATCTTCATCAAAGACTTCTCTCGAGTTGCAGCTTCACTTACATGTTTGACTTGTAAAGACAAACTCCAATGGAATAAAGAAGCGGAAGCAACATTTGAAGCTTTGAAGAAATTATTTGTTTCTACACCAATCTTGTATTGTGTTAACTTTTTCAAGGCATTCTTTATGAAAATAGATGCATGAGACTTTGCCTTGGTCGCAATTTTGTCACAAATGGAAATAGATGACAAACTTCATTCAATAGCTTTTCATTCAAAAAAAATTTCAACCACCAAGATTAATTATGAGATCTATAATAAAGAACTTCTCGCAATTGTGGATTCTTTTCAAAAATGGCATCATTATTTAGAAGGTATTTTTAGTCTAGTCATTGTGTATACAGATCACAAGAACCTCGAGTATTTCATATCAATACGTATGTTGAATTATCGTCAAGCTCATTGAAGCATGTCTTTGTCAAAGATTTGAATTCATTATTATTTATCGATCAAGAAAAAAACAAGGTTTGTATGATGCCCTTTGTAGATGTTCTTATTTTGCACCAAAAGAAGGAGATGCAGCTTTTGAGCAAAAAAAATGATCCTCTTGAAATCGGAGCAATTTCATCTTTGAGCAATGAAATCAACATTGACTGTTGATTTAACTTTTTTCAAGCAAATTCAGTCAAGTATATCCTGAGACCCTCTTGTTCATGATATCAAGAATAGTTCTTCTAAGTCTTATGATCCTTCTAAATTCGAGTTCAAAAATAACCTACTATATTTATAATGACGCCTATAAGTTCTAGAAAGAGAAGCACGTTTATGTGTTCTTCAAGCAAGTCATGATTTTCTAATGGGAGGATATTTTAGATACAATAAGACATTGGAACTTATATCAAGAGATTTTTGGTGGCTTCAAATGTAGAAGGCAGTTAAAGACTTTGTACAATCATGTGATGTTTGCTCAAGATCAAAAACTCCTCTTCATCAATCTTTCGGACTTCTTTAGCCATTACCTATTCCAAAATAACTATGGTCTTCTGTTTCTATTGATTTCATGACAGATCTTTCAAGCTTAGAATCTTATGACTCTATATTTGTGATAGTAGATCGCTTCACGAAGATGGCATATTTTGTGCTATATACAAAATCTATTACAAGTAAAGAAACAACTAAGCTTTTCATTGACAATATCTATCGCAATCATGGGTTACCTAAAGAAATTATATCGGATAAGAGAACTCACTTTGTGTGAAGATTTTAAAGAATCCTTTTGAAGATTTTAAAAGTGGACATAAAGTTAACTTCGGCTTTTCATCCTTAAATTGACAAATAAATAGAGTACGTAAATTAAGTCCTGGAGCAGTACTTAAGGTATATCATCAACTACCAACAAGATGATTGGATAACTCTTCTACCATTGGTAGAGTTTGCTTATAATAATACAGTGCATTTTTCTATGCAACAAACACCTTTCTTTGCCAATTATGATTATCATCCACGACTTGATACTTTTGATTTTTCAAAAGTTGATAATCTTATGGCAGAAGATATGACAAATCGGTTGTCAGAGTTACATACAACAATGAAGGTGCAATTAAAGGAAGCTCAAGAACAACAAAAGATGAACACGGATGTATATAGGAAGGAACAACCACAATCCAACGTGGGTGACAAGGTATGGTTACTTCGTCACAATATCAAGGTTAATCATCTTTGTAATAAACTCGACTATCGTAGACTTGGACCTTTTTCTATTTCTAAAAAAATTAATTCAGTTGCATATTGGTTATACCTACCAAAATCAATGAATATCCATCCTGTATTCCATGTGTCTCTTCTTGAAACATGCAAGACGATGGATATACAAGGAAGAAGATAAATGCCACCGCCTCCTATAAAAATAGACAATAATGAAGAATTTGAGGTGGAAGAAGTGTTAGACTCAAGGCGGCGCCAAAATAAGTTGGAATATCTTGTTCATTGGCATGGATATAATATTAGTAAATGCACATGGAAGCCAACAAAGAATCTTGCAAATGCAACAAAGAAAGTAGCGGCTTTTCATCGACGACATCCATCAAAACTAAGATAAAGACCTTCTCTATAAAAGAAACAATATCTAGACAAGATAACATTCTACTTTCAATCCTTGTTTTTAGCTTCTTTGTGTTTGTGACGTTGAAGAAATAGAGAACCAACAACCCACAAATTTGACTCAAGAGCAGTCATTTGCTGACTTGTCGGACGAAACATTGTGATTATCACAACCTTCAAGACGATGCAATCGAGATGAAGATTCTCAAAAATGACATATTCTTCCTCGAATAGATGGCGAGATACAACGCATTTGGTATCACAACCTTAGAAGAGATTTCCAATGTTTGGTAATTTTATTGAAGGCAGGAACATCTCCTGATGGTGTTCGAGATATTTTATTTGAAGGAAGTTATAAAGGACTGAACAATGATCAAATAATAGGGTGGTCTTTCTACCCTAGTATGGAATACTATCGATGGTTGAAAGGCGTTATCAATCATCTTTGAAGAGAACAAAGATCTGAGTATGTAAAAAATATAATTCGTCACATCATAGATTTCTCCAACATATGATGACTGATCCTCATAGAACTTGTCCCTAAAAGGAGGAATAATATCACGGATACATTGTCATGTTGTAACACGATTATATGTTAAAAGATGATAATATGGATCTTATTATAGAAGAGCCAAGTTAAAAAAAAAGGTAGAAAAATATAGATAAAAGATAGGAAGGTAGTAAAACTTTTAGTAGTAATGCTGCCCTTTTAAAAAAAATAGCTTCTATTTACTTTGTAGGGCCAAAAATAAGGCAAAATAACATAGATTGAAAAAATAAATGATATAGATATCTTTAGGAAGAAGTTAAGAGTAAATTCTAGTAAAAATTACTTAAAAAAAAACTAGATGTTGATACTCGGAGAGGGCCGATTATGAACTAGGGTCGAAATCAGACCCTGAGGCCCAAAATTGAGTCTCGACGACAACTCCGGGATTCTTTGGCAGATCAAAGAGTGAGATTTGATAGAAGATTGGATAGGGTTTCTATAGGCATTAATTTTGGATGATTTGAAGTTATTCTGACTTTGTAAGAGCTTTGCAAAGTCAAGGTTTGTTTCAGATGACTTGGATTTTATGAAATAAAATAGGATTTACGTTTTGGGTGATTTTGAGAGTTTTGTAGTAGATCTATAGATGAAATTTTGTGGATTTATGGTTATAGTTGTATTCATTATGTATTGTGAATTTGAGCTCAATCTAATGATTGAATTGAAGGATATTGAGATTTAAGTGGATCAAGGTCTCAAAAAGTAGAATTTTAGGTCTACTGAGAGTTTTTAAGATTAATTGCAATCTACTCCTTGGATTGGAGTGAAACTTACATGAAAGGATATTAGACTTATTTTTCTATGTGCTTGAGAGTTTTGAGATCAATCGAATGGTGCAAAGGAGACATATCGGCTCTGGAAGATTAGCATCAAGATTGGAGAAGGAGGCTGGCCAATACCTGAGCACATTTTTGAAGTTATCATCAATTTGATATCTCCGATCTGTTTCAATTTTTTTGTGCTTGTTTTTAACTTAATTTTTGAGAAGTGTGCAAAATTTGAGTTGAGATCGACGGTTTATTCAATAGTTATTGAGGTTTAAATATGTTGTAGGAATTATTAGGATTTGATTTATGATTTGGTTAGAGTTTGGTTTAGGGTTTAGGATTTGGATTAAGGTTCGATTTAGGATTTAGGATTTGGTTAGGATTTGATTTAGGGTTTAGAATTTGGTTAGGATTTGGTTTAGGATTTAGGATTTGTATAGGATTTGATTTAAGGTTTGATTAGGGTTTGGTTAGGATTTGGTTTAAGATTTGATTGGGGTTTGATTTAAGCTTTGTTTAGTGTTTGATTTAGGATTTGATTTAGGGTTTGATTTAGGATTTGGTTGAGGGTTTGGTTAGAATTTTATTTAGGATTTGGATTAGGATTTGGTTTAGGGTTTAGAATTTTAATTAGGATTTGGTTAGGATTTAGGATTTACATTAGGATTTAGTTAAGGTTTGATTTAGGGTTTAAGATTTGGTTAGGATTTGGTTAAATTTTTATTTAGGGTTTGATTTAGGATTTAGGATTTTATTAGGATTTAAGATTTAATTAGGTTTGGCCTAAAGTTTGAATGAAGTTGAATAAGATTTTAATTAGAATTAAATTAAGATTGAATTGAGATGTATTTGAGTGATATTTGTGATCTTTCTAATATTTCTTTAAGAAATCTTATTGTTTGTTTGAAATTTTTTGAATTTTTGTTGAATTTGATTAAGCTTGCGTAGCATTATTATGGTTTAATTAGAACATTGTTAGTATTCTATTAGAATTAGGATTTTGTTATTGCAATTTCCATTCTTCCTTCCACAACCAGGTGCTCGGAGCATTCTCAAGCAAGACTTCACGTATTACGACAACATATTTATAATAATTATTATTTAAGTAATATGAATAGGTAGAAATAGATAAAAGTGGATTAATTTTATAATATCTTGTGTAGAAGCTTCTCAAGAAGCTTCATAGACGCTATTTCACCTTTATATATGTCCATAGGTGATTGGTAGGTTGAAAACTTGGCAAACAAGGTGGCCAAGTGTGAACACGTTAATTACTTATAGTACATGTTAGACATGTGGCACACATCTAAGCAATTAGCTTTACAAATTAGACATGTGTTTCGCAAGTTGAACATGTATTGGAGGTTCTATACCATGTCACCACATAGCTCCTACTTAGATAGTATATATAGAAGGAAGAGTGAAGCCTTCTTCACTCTTATCAACTCTTTTCTTGTTTCCAATTTAGTTTCAAGAGTCTTCATATTTTCTAATCTTTTGGCAATAGCCATTCCAGTTTTTTTTTTTTATATACAAACTTCTTTATTTATATTTTGTCACCTTTTTTTGAGAGAAGACTTAGTTGTCTAAATTGTCTTTCATCGAGTTCTTGTCTTTGAGAAATATTTAGTATAAAAAATATACTTATGGTGCCAAAAATCACAAATTTTATGAATTAATAGTAGAATTTTTTAATAGAAATAGAAAATAAATTGCTAATAGCAAATATGTAATCTAATTTAGAATTTATTAAGCCAAATTTCCATATTTGAGATGATTCTTATATCTAACAATAGATGATGGCCTAATAGAAATAGCCTTCATTGCCAAAAAGAATAAAAATATCTATTTAAAATATATATATGTATATATATATATATATATATATATATAAAAATATATAAATTTATTAAATAAAAATATATATATATATAATTATATATATAAAAATCTATATATATAAATATATATATATAAAATATATATAAAATAAAATAAAATGAAATAATCAAAAGAATAAAAAAATAATAAAAAATAGAAGAAAAGAAGAAAAAAAACAAGACAAAAGAAAAGAAAAGAAAATAAAGAAAATAAAGAAAATAAATAAATAAATCAAGATTAAAAATAAAATAAAATAAAAAAATAAGAAAAAATATATATTTATATAAAGAATTAAAAGGTGATCAAAAAGACAAGAGGCTATCCTTGAATGGCGGTAGCTTCTTCACCAATAGGAATCTACGCTGCTCCAAATTTCATCTTTCTTGTTTTTTTGGTTTTTTTTCCTATGCATTTTTCTAAGCTCCAATTGCTCCAAAATTCTTCTTTGGTTGTTCCTTTTGTATGTGTCTTTGGCTATGGTAGAGAGCTACATCACATTTTTATGTTGATCAGTGTTTCAGCTCTTGGAATGCAATAATAGTACATCGCATAAAAGGTTACTGTGGCTATTATTTTGGTGGCACACTTGTTTTTTTTTAATTAAATTGTAGGAGGTCAACTACAATGCCACTTGTTTATCGAGATGCAAAGGAAAAATTTGGATTTTTTCAATGATCAAAAGAGATGTTGGTGGTGTTCTCTCCCTTAAGCAGTTGGAGGTGCATCTCTTAGAGTGAAGGCCTTGGATAATATACTATGGACGTTGGCCTCAATCAATTTATTCATGTTTAAGTCATTTGGTGCAATGAGCTGACTTAACAATCTATGCCTTATCAATGTCATTCGTATGTGGTGAAAAGCCTTATATAGAATGAATATTTAGAATTGGAGAATCTATTTTTAATTAATAAAAAATTGGATAAAGTTAGGTCAATTGGAATGCATTTCTATTAGATGAAAATTAAGTAAAAGATGACATATTTAAGTATGGAAGAATTTTGAGGATGGATGATAAATTAATCGTAGATGAAATTATATTCAAGGATGATTTTTTGTTAATAAATGAACTCTAATTAAATAAAATAGTAATAACAATAATAGAATAAAAAAAATCAACCAAATTAAAATAAAAAAATATTAAATTAAAAATTAATATAAGAAAATTCTTAATATGCATGTTGTATATAGATTGTTATTGTAAGTTTGAGCTAATGGTAGAAGTTTTTGCTTAATAACTTAGTATTTAAAGAAGAATAAAGAGTGATTTAATTAGGATTTAATGAATAGCCATAATTTCTAAAATTTACATAGTAATTTATTCATTATGAATAAGAATAAACTTCTAAGTAGTCAAGATTTATTTTAGCTTACACTCTTGTTTTTTTTTCTTCTTTCTCTTCTTTTCTTTTTATCTTTTTTTTTTTTTTTTTTTTTTTTTTTTTGTCTTGAGTTTTTTTTTCTTGATTTCTTTTTTTTTTTCTTTTTTTTTTCTTTTTTTTTTTGATATTTTATTTATTTATTTTAATAATATATATATATATATATATATATATATTTTAAAAATATTAATAACATATATATTTTTATTTTTTATTTTATTACAAGAGCTAATTCTATTGGACCATCATCTAATGTTAGATACAAAAAACATCTCCAACATAGAAATTTGTCTTAATAAATTCTATCTTAGACTATATATCTACTATTAGCAATCTATTTCTATTTTTTCTAAAAATTCTACTACCAACTTATAATCTATGATTTTAAGCATAATAAGTGTATTTTTTATATTAAATATCTAAATCAATTAATTTAGTGACTCACAATAAGGTATTATTGGCCTACCATGTTCCAAAATGTGCATGATTATGTTCAATAATCAGATGCTTGTGAATGTTATGTTAAAAAAAATTACATATGGTACTTTCTTTCTACATATCCTTGCCTTTAGTTCCTTTCTAAAAATGAAGAATTGATTACATAAGAGAAATTTATTCTAATTTTCCAAAAAAGATGAAATATCTTATAGTAGCCATAGAATATTTAACAAAATGGGCAGAAACAAGAGTTGCTAAAATCAATGATACTATCCATGTGGCTAAATTTATGTATGAGTAAATTATTACTTGATTTGGTTGTTCAAAAATCTTGATTAGTAATTGAAGTACATACTTCTTGAATATTGTGATAAGAGAGATGACTAATAGATTTAATATAAACTATTATATCATAATTCTTTACCATCCATAAATTAATGGTCATATGGAAAGAATGAACCAAATTTTAGTTAATATCCTAAGGATAACAATACAAGACTCAAAGAGAGATTGAGACAAAAAATTATCAACAACTTTGTAGGCTTATTGTACAACCTATAAGGCCACAACAAAGGCTATGTCATTTTTCTTAGAGTATAGAGTAGAAGCAATTTTATCAATTAAGTTTGAAGTCAATTTTTTTAAAATAGTAATAAATGATTGATTAATGATTTAAACATCCTTAAAAGATAGATTAGAATAATTTGAGGGCCTTGATGAAATTTGAAGGACTGAAATTCAACATATAGAAGCAATTTATAGAAAGAAAAAAATTACTTTTGATTAAAAAAAAAAATCAAGAAGAAAGTCTTACAACTAAGAATGCTATTATTATTATAAGATGTCAAGATAATGGATTTTTCTAATAAATTTGATGCTCTTTGGTTAGGTCTTTGGCTTGGCAAGTTTTTGACAATAATTTTTTGTAATTATAAATATTAAATGATAAATTATTTCCAACAAGAATATCCAATAATAGATATAAAAAGTATAAAATATGAACCAATCATTCCATATTTTAAAACCACTTCACCCTCTTATAATTTAAATAGAATAAGAATCTAGCCAACTAACTCAGCCAAACTTGATTTTTATCAATAAAATAAAGATTTAGACTCATCAAGAAAATAAGGAAAATTCCTTATATGGCTCTTAGTTCTATTAGACTATTATATCTTCTATTTATTTAGAGATAATGAATCTTATGTAAAACAAATAAAATAAAAAATAACAACAATAAAAAAAATTATTTTATAAGATTTAGAGATAGTTGGAATAAGTTAGCATCCTTGAATTTTTGAATAATTGATTATAAAAGTAGTTATGTAAGAAGTGATTTGATTTTAAGTCCAATTAATATAGATAGCTATCCATATGAACTAGTAAAAGAATAAGAAAGTGGCCAACTTGTGCAACTTAAAAGATATTTAGGTGTCATGGCTTCTAACCTAAATTCTTCTCCCTAGAAAAGAGTTAAATAGCACTAACTTTTAGATTTTTTACTTCTAAGTGTTTTTTTTTTTTTTTTTTTTCCTATTTTTTTACTTATTTTTTTTTGTCTCTTTTTTTATTCCATAGAATTATTTCACTTAGCTTAATAAAGAGACTATTTTTTTCAATATTATTTTTATCTTAAGAAAAATAATATTAGAAGATAGAAGTAAAACTAATAATAACCATGAAATTTTTATGAGAAATTTAAAGCTATTTAGTACTATTTCTTAAAATCTTAATAAAATATTAAAACTAGCCAAGATTATATATAGACATATACTTGCTTATAAAGCAAGAGCTCTAGATTCTTTGCTTCTTTGAATTGTCCCAAATAGTCGTCATATGTAAGTCATTGAATTGACTTATTTAAATATATTAGGTATAAAAAATATACTTATTGTGCTTGAAATCATAGATTTTGTGAATTGATAGTAGAATTTAAAAAAAATAAAATAAGAAATAGATTGCTAAAAGATAATATGCAACCTAAGATAGAATTTATAAAGACAAATTTCCATGGTGGATATGTTTTTTGTACTTAACATTAGATGGTGGTCCAATAGAAGTAGCCCTCATTATCAAGATAAAAGAAATTTTAATCATTAATAGAAAGAAAAAATATATATATATATATATATATAAATAGAAAAATAAATAAATAAATAAATAACAAGTTAAAAGAAAATAAAAAGAAAGAAAAGAAAGAAAAAAAAGAAGAAGAAAAGAAGAAAAAAATCAAAAAAAAAAAAAAAAAAAAAATTGAGAAGAAAAGATGAGGAGATAAAAGAGAGGCTGATTCCAAATTTTAGCAACCTCTTTGTTGATAGTAGTCCAAGCCACCTTGGATCCTGTTTCTCTTATTTTTTTGTTTTTTTTCCTAATTTTTTTGTGGAAAATTTTGGACTCTATTCTTCCAGAGTTTTGCTCTTGTTTTTTTAATTCTAGTGCTGAGTTAAGAGCGAGTTAAGAGCTTCACATTTTATTGTGGTATGTGCTTTATACATTGGATCATATTTATTTTGGCATTGTTTTTTTTTTTGTTTTCCTTTTTTGCATACAAGAAGAACTCAATGTCATTTGGAATTGTAGCTGAGAATTTTCATCCTTTCTTAGTAGTTTGTAAGTGGCTTAGTAGATCGAGCATTGTTGTAGCACTAAGCGTTGCTGACCTTGGATTGGATGATCTTGATTCCTTATTTTGATAGAGATTATGTGACAACAAACTGTTTTGTATTAAACAAGGCAGCACTTGACAAAGTAAGAATAGAAGATACTAAATCAAGATTTTATTACTCTAGATTGATGGCAGTGCTATTGAGTTTAATTGATTATAATGCAATAACAAGACGTGCAATCCAAAACCTTTATAGAGGTTTTAGCATGACCTTTTGTACTTTCATTGGCTACAAAGTCATATTGGTTCTTCTATTATTATTTTTATTTATTTTTAAATAATTCTTGATTTTGTGGTTGCACCTAAGTTTGCTTGTAGTTGTTGTTGTTGTTGTTGTTTTTTTTTTTTTTTTTTTTTTTTTTTTTGTATATGGCTGAGAGGTAATTTATTCTTGCATTGTGACTTATAAATTAACACCACAATATTAGATAAGAATTGTTAGTTATTGATAGTGGTCCTTACTACTTGGTACTTCCGTACATTATGGTAGAAAGATTGAAATTCCTTTGGCTCTTCTAATCTTGTAGTTTTTCTCCTTTGATTGTTATCTAGAAAAAAAAATAAAGGATATAGCCATTGATTCATAATACAATAAGATTGAAATCCTTGTGTAATAATTGTTTAAGATTTACAATTGCTATTTAAGATAGCTCTATGAGGAAGCTAGTATAGTTTTTGTAGAATTTTGTGCCAACTTGAGCCAATAAAGGTGGCTATAGTTTTGTGTTGATAAAGGATATGGCTAATAAGAAGTAGTGTACATTGATTATTTTTGTATCTAAATACAATAGATGAAATTGTAAAGATTCATTAGATTATATTACAATATTGGAAGCTATTAGTTGAAGAAAGTTGAGATTAGGATTATTTAATTAAGTTCTTTTCAAAGATGTTCAAGAAGTATAATTTAGTAATAAAATAATAAGATTTAGGGACATTTAGTAATAGAGATTGCACTCTTGATATGAATTCATTGAAGTAGAATTGATCAAGTTTGTAAAATATAAGCTAAAATAAACCTATATTAATTGGAAGTTAATTTTAACTTACAATAAGTGAATTTATTATTAAAACCTTATAATTTTTAGTTTTTATTTGAATCTTGATCAATATATCTTCTAAATTTCTTAAATCATTTTCATAATCAAGCAACTTTTTAATAACATTCACCTTTATAATAACAGGTCACTTGACAATTCTATGCAATTATATAAACTTCAAATATAAAGTTCATTTATTTATTTATTTATATTTTTATTAAATTATTAAATTATTTTAATTTAGATTATTTTTTATTAAAATTCATCCATAGGTAATTTTTATCTTTGAATAATAATTAATCTATGAATGATAATTCATTCATGTATTAAATTCATCTTTAAATTAAATATAATACTATAATTTTTCAATCAAATCCTAACTCAATTGAACCCTAATTGATTTCATTCAATTCTATCCAAGTAGCTTAATAAGAACATGTCACTAGAACTCTCATCAAGTTCGGAGTTGGTTTGTTGAAATTCATTCCAAAATGAACTTGGACCTGGCTTTGCTACCGAGGTAACAAGACTTATATGAATCAACAAGATGGTGAAAGCGGCCAAAAGATGCCACTTCTTTGTGCTCCAGCCGCTTAGAAGTTTGAACAATCTGGATTTCTTGACTTGAGCACTCCTCTCCTATGAGGTTCTGTAACCAAACGTGTCCTAGCAGTGTTGGTTCGATTACTTGATCATGGCCGCGAGTTTGCCCCGTGCATGGCTCTAGAATTGCCATTGCAATCCAAATGATTACCTTGGTAGTAGTTCCAACTGTACTCTAAATTTTTTACTTTAATTCTTTAACTTGTAGAAATCCTACAACTTGAATACTTGCAAGCCTTGCATGATCTTTCTTTAGTTCTATCGCTTGGTAACCAATTCTATAAATAAAATTATTCTAAAATGAGCCAAAATCTAGCTTCTACAAAATTCTAATGAGCTCTCTATATAGCAAGTATACATTGAAGACAAGGTACACAACAGCTTTCAATGAGGTGTGCAGAACAATGCACAATGCTATGGCACTTTGTTATCCGCTGGCCTTGTTCAACCGCCGTTGATTCCCTTGCCACAATACTTCAGTCAGAACGACTCGCCACTGTCAGTACCAATGCACGCCGCCAAAGGAGATCACACTAAGTGAAATGAAGAACCAATGACCAACATCCTTGTCGCACTACAATATAAAGAAGAAGAACTAGGCAATTTATTCCACAATTCAAGAATCAACCACAGCAGTACTGTTGTCACTGCAACATTCCGCCATCGGAATAAGAAGATTTAAACTATTAGGGGCACCACAGCTCCGCACAGCACCAAGAAATTAAAACCAGCACTAATGAGCCGCACTTCCAATCGTTTTGTCATAAGATCTCAATTTTGATTAGGAGTCAACACAAGGCAATAATATCAGTTTCCTGTGATCAGTTGCAATACATGCATTCTACAGTGCAATTACGTTGTCAAGTGAGAATTGATGCATGCCAAAAATCAAGAACACTACCAAGATTTGAGTTGATGGAGCAACCAACACCACAACCTTCCTTACTACATTACAGTAAAGAACAAAAAAAACATAGCCAAGCACACGTTGCAGTGCCTGCAACTCCGATGTAACACAAGAGGTAATGTTTAGTCGCCTTTTGAGTCCACTCGTTGGAAATCACAACTACAACGAACAACACTGCACCTTTGAGTTCCTCTTTTGGCACACAACCCATGAAAAAGACGACTGGTACCGCCACCAATGGAATAGAGCAAAAGTGTGAAGGAAGAACCACGCTGGAACTGAGCCTTTGCCACCACAGCAATAGAACCACGAACAACTGATCTCTCTAAGATCGCCACATGCACAAAAACTAAGGAACAGTGGGAATCGTAACCAAAAAATAAAGAAAAAATGAAGAACAACACTTCTTTGCCACCTACGCAACAAGAAAGATGAAAGAATTGCACAGCGATAGCGCAACTCAAAACCTACGGAGCTCAAATAACTAGAACAAAAAATAACAAAACCAAGAGAGAGCTTCGTACTAATCAAAGCTTGGCCAACGCATGAAAAATAAAAGAAAACAAGAGAAGAAATCCATAGAATATGGAGCTCACTCATGGAAAAAACCGATGTGACAGAATGTTGATCACCAGAAACCAGAGTGCTGTACTGTAGCACTTTTAGAGGCGAAGGAAGTAACCAGCGAAAAAAAAAAAAGAAAAAAAAAGAAAAAGAGGATTGTACACAAGAACTAAACCAAAGAACTTAAACGGCGCTTTGTCAACCTACTATACCTCAAAAAACAAAATCACTTGCGATACCACTGCAACACACATCCAAAGTTGCGAAGCTTTACAGCCAACAAAAATATCAAAAAGAGAGGCCGCTGCACTACTTTGAAAAATGCCAGCGGTTTTTGACACCCAGCCATAGATCACAATGGACGACAATGTCCTCTCTTCAGCACCGCTTCACTTCTTGCATTGATGCAAAAAATCAAAAAAATAGAAGAGAGGGATCTGGGGTGGCCTGGATTCCTATTAGTGAAGACATTGAAAAGGCAATCTCTTGCCTTTTCAATCACCTTTCATTTCTTAATATATATATATATATATTCTATTTTTTTCTTTCTTTCTTTTCTTCTATCACTTCTTTTTTTCTTTTTTTCTTCTTTCTATTCATTTGATCTTTTTATTTATTTATTTATTTTTATTATTGTTATTTTTTTTATTATGTATTTATATATATATATATATATTTTATTATGTATATATATATATATATATTTTTTTTAATAACATATATCTATATATGTTTTAAAAACTATTAATAAAGTAGGATTTTTTTTTCTTTTTGACAATAAAAAATTCTTTCATTGGCCATCATCTAATGCTAGATACAAAAATATCTCCAATATGGAAATTTGTCCTAATAAATTCTATCTTAGATTGCCTATCTGCCATTAGTAATGTATTTTCTATTCTTCTTAAAAATTCTACTACTAATTTACAAAATCTATGTTTTTAAGCACCATAAGTATGTTTTTTTTATACAAAATATCCAAGTGAGTCAATTCAATAACTTACATATGGCGACCATCTAGAACAACTTGAAGAGGCAAAGAATCTTGAACTCTTGCTCTGTAGGTACATGCATATTCATACCTAATCTAGCTAGTTTTAATATTTTATCAAGATTAAAAGGAGTAGTATTAAAGAACCTCTAAATTTTTCATTAAAACCTTGTGGTTAGTATTAGTTCACTTCTATATTCTAATACTTTTTTTTTGAGATAGAAAGACTATTGATGAAAATAGTCTTCTTACTCTACCAAGTGAGATAATTCTATGGAATAGAAAAAGAAACAAAAGAAAAGAAGTAAATAATAGAAAAAGAAAGAAAATTAAAATACTTCTTAGTAAAAAGAATCTAAAAATTAATGTTATATAATTCTTATGCATGGAAAAAAATATAAGTTAGAATGCATGAGGCCTATATATCCTCTAAATTACACAAGTTTGCCACTTTTCTACTCTAATATTAACTCATATAGATAGCTATCTTTATGGATTAAATTTGAACCAAAGCCATCTCTTACATAACCAATTTTGTGGCCAATTTCCTAACAACTTGATAATACTAATCTTTGCCAATTTATCTCTAAATCCTAAAAGGTATTTTTTTTTAATTGCATAGGATTTATTAGTTCTTAATAAGTAAAAGAGATAATATTTGAAATAAACTGAAAACCATATAGAAAATTATTTTTGTCCTTTGAATGAGTCAAGATTTCTATTTTCTTCATAAAAATTAAATTTGACTAAGTTATTTAATTAGATTCTTATTTGTTTAGATTTATAAAGAATATTATATTTTTTCTCTATGTGATGAATGTTTTTACACCTTAAACTTCTTACATCTATTTTTAGATGTTCTTATTGAAAATAGTCTATTATTTAATATTTCTAATTGTAAAGAATTATTGTCAAATACTTTCCAAATATAATAAGGTCTAAATCAAAGAGCATCAAGCTTGCCAAGAAAATCTATTCACCTAACATCTTGTAATAATACTAACATCTCTAGTTGTAAGACTCTTTTTCTGTTTTTTATGAAAATTAATTTTTTTCCATTAAATTATTTCTATATATTGAGCCTTGGTCCTTTGAATTTTATCAAAGCCCTCCAATTTTTTTAATCTATTGTTTAAAGATTTTGAGATAGTAAACCTATTATCTATTGCTATCTTTAAAGAATTAATTTCAAATTCTATAGATTATATAGTTTCTACTCCATAGACTAGAAAAAATGGAATGGCCTTAATTATGACCTTGTAAATTGTATGATAAGCCTATAAGGCTACTAATAATTTTGTATCTCAATCCTTCTTAGAAACTTGTATTATTTTTTTAGGAAATTAACTAAAATTTGATTTACTATTTTTATATAATTATTAGTTTGTGGATGATAAAAAGTAGTTGTACAATGATATATATTAAATCTATTAGTCATCTCTTCTATCACACTATTCAAGAAATATTTACCTTGATCACTAATCAAAATTTTGGAACAACCACATCAAATAATGATTTTTTCATATATAAAAAAGTAGCTATATGGATAACTTCATTAGATTTAACAACTCTTGTTTTAATTCATTTTGTTAAATATTTAGTGGCTACTATAATATATTTTATCTCTCTCAAAGAATTGAAATGAACTTCTTTTAAGTAATTAATTCTCCATTTTTCAAAGGAAACTAAAAGCAAAGATATATAGAGAGGAAGTACTATAAGCAAATCATTTTTTGCATTATCTTAGCAAGCATTATATCTTTTAGCATAATCATGTGCATCTTGAAACATAGTAGGCCAATAATATCCAACTTTTATTACCTTTTGAGCCATTAATCTATCCAAGAAGTATCTTCTATATGTACTATTATAGCATGCTATTAATATAGCTGATATTTTATCAACCACCACATATTTTTTGGATAGACTATCTATTCTTTGATGATATAATTGTTTCTTTATAATAGCAAAATCTTAAGTCATTCATGTTTAGATAACTCTTTCAAAATCTGATTAGAATTTTAAAATTCTGTAATATAGTTGTACCAGATAGGATGTTGGAAATATTAAAAAAAATATGTATATCTATTAAATTATCATCAATAGGAGTAGGATTTAATTCTCTTTCTAATCTCAAAAGGTAATCGGCTTGGTTATGTAATTTTTCAAATTTTTATTCTATCTTGTAGTTAAATTTTCTTATTAATAATATCCATCTAACTATATGACCACTCAAATTTGTTTTATTGACTAGGTATTTAATAGCCATATAGTCAATAAAAAATTTCACAAAATTTAATAAAAGGTAATGTCGTAATTTCTTTTAAAAAAATTCAATGACCAAGTATTTTCTTTGTATAGTACTATACTTTTGTTCTGTCGTATTTAACTTCTTGTTAGCAAATACAATAGGATAATCTTTATTTCCATCTTTTTTTTGGTTGGCATAATGCACTACCTACTATTATGGATGAAACATTACAATAGATATGGAAAGAAAGATTTCCATTAGGTACTTTTAAAATAAAGTAGGAGCTTAATTTTATTTTTATCTAATCAAAGGTAGCTTGATATTCTTTTTATAGATCACACAATTGACTTATTAATTGTGTTAATACAAAAATAATACTTGTATTGTTTTAAATCACTAGTTTAGTGAATTAGTACAGTTGTTTGGAGACAAATAGAAAATAAAAATAAAATAGAATGTTAGTTGTAAGAATGGACTTTTTGTAGATTTGTTCTTAAAAAGGGAGTTTAAATTAAATATCTATTTTTTCATTTAGCTAATAGAGATTTAAGATATTTTTTATAATAGATTTTTTTTATTAAAAATTTAATTGAGTTAGAAGATGAATGTAAATTAGATCTGGTCAATTACAAAATAAATAAATAAAATAAAAATAAACTATAAATAAAAATAAAAATAAATAAAAATAGAAAAAATAGAAAAAGAAAGAAAGAAAAAAATAAATAAAAAAGATAAGCAATTAGTAAGAAAGAGTAGGAAGAAAAAAATAAAATTAAAAAAATAAAAAAAGAAGAAAAAATCAAAAAATATGAATAATACACGAGTAGAAAGAAGGAGGAGAAAAAAAAGAGATGAAAAATATACATATATATATATATATATATATATGTAATAAAGAAGAGGGTGAGAAGTTGTTCAAGAATGGCACTAGTCTCTTCATTGATAGATGTTTGAATGCCTAGATCCTTCCTTCTCTTGTTTTTTTTGTTTTTTTTTTCTGGATATTATGTGATGCATTTTAGAGGCTCCAATCTTCATGATATAATTTTCTTCAAGGATGTGTATTTATATAATTTTTCATTCATTCCATTAAAGTATTGCATCTGATCAAAGATGGATGACATGGTACTCTTAAGCATTTTTTGATTTTTTTGATTTTTTTCAAATAATGTATGTGGTATTATAGGAAGGAAATTTTCAATGCCTATTGAACCATAAAGAATTGAATTCCTATAATTAAAGAGCAAGCTTGCAGTATAATATTTATATTTCTTTATTGTGATCAACAATATTAATCTTTTTATCATTGATGGTTGACTTCTTGATGACTAGAGTTATAATAGCATGGTTGTTCTTTTTTTCTCTCTACGGTGTAATAATAAGTGCCCTGTAACAATTACAATTGGTATGACATTAAAGTATCTTCATTCCATGAGTGCAGTAATAGAACCAACTATATTATGGTTGGAACTTGGAATTACAAGCAATAGTCAAAGATCGGATTTGTCATCCCTTTCTTTTTGTCTTTGATTAAACATTCTTGGTTGCAAGAAGCCCAAAATAGGCAAAATTTAAAAAGTTCAATATATATATATATATATATATATATATTTATTTTTTCTTTTTTTTACTTTTCATTTTGATTGTAGTAATATCTATTAAGGACAAGAATTGGAAGAAGATGCATAAATCTAAAAAGTTTGTATTAAAAGAAAAGTAAAAAAATGACAATAAAATAGTACATATATTAAAAATAAATTGAAATGGCTTTTGCCAAAAGACAAAGAAATTAGATATTCTTAAATCTAAACTAGAAGCAAGAAATGAGTTAACAAGAGTGAAGAAGCCTTCATTCTTGTCTTTATATGTACTATCTAACTAGGAGCAATGTGGCGATGTTCTATAGGATCTATAATATATGTTGACTTTGCAAGACACATGCCTTAGCTTACAAGGCAAGTTTTCTATGTGTGGACCAGATAATTAGCTTGAAGAACAAGCTATCAACATGTGTGGCACATGGCTAACTTGTTGACCACGTTTTTAACCTAAAAAATCAATTATAGATACCCATAATGTCAAAGCAATGTCTATGAAGTTTCTAAAAAGTTTTTATAGAGGATATTATAGAATTAACTTACTTTTACCTACTTTTATATAATCATATAGATAATTATTGGTTTATATGTATATTTCTATGATATTATCTCCTTTTTAAGAGACAAGTTCCATGAGAAGTGATCACCATGTATTGACAAAATCTAAGATGTAGTGAATTATATTTGTCACATACTCTAATCCTTGTTCTCTTTGAAGATGGTTGATAGGACCTCTCAACCATTGATAGTGTCTTATACAAGGGTGAAAAGACTACCTAGGTATTTGATTATTATTGAGGCTTTCATAACTTTCTTCAAATAAAATATTTAGAATATCGTCAAGAATTATTCCTACCTCTAGTAAAATCACCAAATATTAGGAGTCCCTTCCAAGGTCTTGATACCAAATACATTGTATCTTGCCATCTATTCAAGAAAGAATATGTCATTCTTGAGGATCTTCATCTTGATTGTATCATCTTGAAGGTTGTAGTAATTGTAATGTTTTATCCAGCAAGTCAACAAACAAAGGCTCTTGAGTCAAATCCGCTAGTTGTTGATTCTTCTTTTCTTTAGTATCACAAATACATAAAAACTACAAACAAAGATAGAAGGTAGAATGCAATCTTTTTTAGACCTTTTTTCTTTTATAGCAAAGACTTACTATTCTTTATCTTGATTTTTATAAATGTTGTTGATGAAAAGCTTCTATCGCCTTTGTTGTATTTGTAAGATTCTTTACTGAGTTACATGTACATTCACTAATATCATATTGGTACTAATGGATAAGATATTCTAATTTATTTTGGTACTGCCTTGAGTCTAAAACTTCTTCTATTTCAAACTCTTCATTATTATCCACTTCTATAGATGGAGGTAGAACTTGTCATCTTCTTGGTATATTCATAGTCTTGTATGGTTTAAGAAGAGACACATGGAAGACATGATAGATCTCCATTGATTTATGTAGATATAATCGATAAGAAATTAGATTGATTTGTCTACAAATAGGAAAAGCTCCAAGCTTACGGTAGTCCAACTTATTATAAAGATCAGTGGTCTTGATATTGCAACAAAGCAACTATACCTTATTACCTACATTGAATTGTGATTGTTTCTTTTGATAGGCATCTGTGTTGATCTTTTATTGTTCTTGAGCTTCATTTAATTATACTTTTATTGTTGTATGTAGCTCAAACAAATGATTTACAAAACCTTCCGTTGTAGGATTATCACCTTTGAAAAGTCAAAAATATCAAATTATGGATGGTAACCATAATTGATAAAAAAAATTATTTTTTAGATAGAAGAATGCATTCTATTATTATAAGCAAATTCTACCAATGGTAAGAAGGTTCTCCAATTACCATGTTGATAATTAATGGTACATCTTAAGTATTGCTCCAAAACTTGGTTTATACACTTTATCTGTTCATTGGTTTGAAGATGAAAGACCAAAGAAAGCTTTATGTCTACCTTTAGAATCTTAAAAAGAATTCTCCAAAATCTTGATACAAATTGAATCCCCTTATTTGACATAATATCTTTTGGCAATCCAGAATGTTGATAGATATTATCAAGGAACAACTTGGCAGTTTTTTCACCTGTGATAGATTTTGTGCATAGTAAAAAATGTGCCATTTTGGTAAAACGATCTACTATCACAACAATAGAATCATACAATCCTGAGACTATAAGATCTATAATAAAATCTACAAAAATAAAAGACCATAATTGTTCTAGAATAGTTAATGGCTTAAGAAGTCCATGACGTTAATGCCAAGGAGTTTTTGACCTTGAACAAATATCATATGATTGAACAAAGTCTTTTACAGCCTTCTATATTTGCGGCCACAAAAAAACCTTTAGATATTAGCTCTAAAATCTTCTTGTTCCAAAATGTCATGTTGCTGAAAAGTCATGATATGATTGAAGAGCACATAAACAAGCTTCTTCTTTTGGTACATATAAGCATCTTTCAAAATAAAGTAGGTTGTTCTTGACCTTGAACTTAGAAGTATTATAAGACTTAGAAGAAGTATGCTTGATATCATGAAAAAGAGAATCAAAGGACATACTTGATTAAATTTTTTTGAAAAAAATTGAATCAACAATCAATGTTGATTTCACTACTTGAAGATAAAATTATTCTAGCTTCAATAAAATTATCCTATACTAATCAAAAGCTACATCTTCTTCTTTAGATATAAGATAAGAACATTTAGAAAGGATATTGGATAAACCTTGTTGTTTTCTTGACCAATGAGTGATATTAAATTCAAATCTTATCAAAGACATGGTCTAACAAGCCTTGCAATGATTCAAAACATGAGCTGACATGAAATACTCAAGGTTCTTGTAATTTGTATACATAGTGACTCGACTAAAAGTACCTTTTAGATAAAGATACCATTCTTATAAAGAATCCACAATTGTAAAAAGGTCTTTGTTATGGATCTCATAGTTAATCTTAGCTGCTGAAAATTTCCTAGAATAAAAAGCTACAAGATAAAATTTATCACCTATTTTCATTTTTGATAGTATTATAGAATAGATATTAGTTTGTTTTTGTAAGATATTGATAAAATAGACTAATAGTCCATAGAATAGTCAATTCAGGAGGACGGATGGTTAACTTAGTTATTAAAAGCGATTAATTATAGGATTGCAATTAGAATCTAGGAATAAGGAGTAAGTGTATAGGGATTATAGAAGTTAGTCTGAGGACCAAACTATGATAGTCATGAGCCGGGGTAAGCTTGGTGCTACCTCTTTGTTTCTTTATTGTTGAAGAATAATGGATAGTTTCTGAATACTAAGAAGTGAGTCAATGGAATAAATCAAAGATTGATTTATGAGTTATTGGTTATGTAATTGGAGTACTGTATAATTGAATTATATGAGAAGTTATTGGAAGATTGATTATGGATGGAAGATTATGATTGTTGTTTATTGAGAGTTGTGTATGTTTCAATAGAGGAAGTCTATGATTACAGAAATTGTATGAATCCAAATTGATTAGAGTGAAGTCTATTATTTTTGGTATTAGATGGAATTTATATATTTTGAGCGGTCTTTTGAAAGTGCAAGGTTGCACATTGTGGTTATTAGTTGATGAAGGAGTATTAATCTAAGAAAAAGCATTGTAGTGTTTCTTGATATTTTAGTGGTTCGAATTATGGTTAATTGGGTGATCCTAACAAGTATAAGCTCATGCATTTAGTCTTTCCCTGTGTTCGAATCCCCCTCTACATGTTTATTCTGAAAAGAATTTGTAGAATAAGTAAAATGATAATTACATTTTTGCACTGCTGTCGGAGATTTACAATAGCATTGAGTGTTTGGAATTAACTATCGGATGAGTAGATGGAAAATAGAAATCAAATTCAGCAGTATATAATGAAAGATTATGGTTATTAAGAATGAGAATATTATATTAAAGAAAACACGCCAGTTGAAAGAAAGACAAGAAAGAGCACAAGCAAGAGAATTTTTGTAAAATGAGAAAGAACGCAAGTTAAAAAGGAAGCATTGAAAAAGTTAGATTAAGCCATGGTTGTATGCCTATCGGTATATCCGAGCATACTTAGAAGCTGACCAAGCTCTAATATTTCAAACATATATACAGTTAAGAAAATTGCCAAAAATACTCATAGGAAATTTTGTCAACAGTCCAATGTAACTCTTGAGTTCATTAACTGCAAGTGGAGGGAATACATAAGAATTGGGTACTCTATTGGGTATCTTTTCAATAGCAAAAACTTCTAATTTTGTCAAAACTGGTCTTGTAGAATGGCATAAATTGCTTGTTTACAAGGGCCAATTGAGCATATTTCAAAATTCATCATTTTTACCTCCAATTCAACCAATAAACTTATTCATGGATAATAATAGTAAATTAAAGAGGTTAGAAATTTTAGAGAAGATAATTGGAGAAGACAATGGTAATTTTAATAAGAGATTAAGCAGCACATTGTCCTCTTCTATGACAACGAGTAGTCTAGCAATTCCAATAGCAGTCCAAATGGGTGACATGGACGATCGCACAACTAACGTGGCTCCATTACCTACTTTTAGGAGATTTCTAGGTACGGATCTCGATCAATATTTGTCTCAATTTTTGACAGCATGTGTAGCTAATAATGGAAGAACTGAAGATATTTAGTTAAGATGGTTGCCACCAACCTTAAAGGACATGGCATTTGAATGGTACAACTCCCAACCAGTGGATCAATTTTTGAATTGGAAAACATTGAAGAATGTATTTTTAACCCATTTTCAATCAATAGGTTTTGAGGGTTGCCTTCAAGAGAGATTAACAAACAACAAAATGATCCTAAGGGAGGTGATAGAATCGTATGATGGCCGAGTGGCTGATATACTCAATAAGTGGCCGAATCACCAAATGTCAGAGGTATTTATCTTATCCATATTAATCAATGGTTTGTACCGACCAGAGCTAAAAATATTTATAAAAGAAGGTCAATCCATTACGGTATCTGCATCTTTTAATAGACCCAAGGTTTGGAAGAAATACCATTCTGATCAGTTTTTAACTACGAGAGCTACAATGATTCTAGTTCAAGGCAGTTATCAAAATCCAAATTAAAACAGATCAATGGGTAGTTATCTACGGATGTTAGAAACAGGGGCCAATTCTAGTGCTAATATTTAGGGGCTAGTTAATGTCACTCCATTACAAGCTATACCATCAAATGTGAAAACAATGTATGTTCCATATTTTTTGTATCAACAACAAGCATTAACTACGACAGAGATACCAATAATATCAGTCCTAAAAGATTCCAATGAAACCTTATTATTGAACCTAATAAAGAAAATAGAAGAAATGGTTGTCAATATGGCCATGAATAAGGAGAAGAATCAAAAGCCTACTAATACTAGGACCAATGTATGATACAATAATTGTAAGGGCCACGGTCATTTGGTAATAGAATGCCCTTCATCCCCACAAATGATGGGTCAATGTACATTTTGTAGAGGAAAGCACTTAATAGCTAATTGTTGGAATTGACTAAGGTAAGAATAATTCAATAATCAGACCATAATCCTACCAATTCACTGGGACATTAATCAAGTTTAATCGAGAAATATATTTGGATGGAATGGAGATTAATCTAATTGACAAAATTGAGCATTCAATAACTTTCAAAGTTTCAATTTTAATCAAGGGTTTGCATTGAATTCCAATAACTATGATAAAGAGCAGCACATGTATCAGCAATATGCTCCATCGATGCCATTGAACCAAATTCCTTCCATACCAATAGAATAACCAGGATCATTTTCTAATCCTACATGGAACAAGCCTAATATGTATATACTGGTGGAAATATCCAATATGCTTGATGGGGGTGTAAGAAGACTACTTTATTATTTCTATTGTAGATAGATGGTCATTATGGAAGTGTATGTCTCAATTCCAGAGCCAATGACGATTATGCACTAGTTTGTGGGAATTACAAGCAGTCGGGGCATACGTATCAGTAATATAATGCTCCGTTCAATTTCAATAATCTGAATCAGCAGATCCAAAGCCAAGGAAAAATTGAAGAGATAAATCAAGGTCCTCAAGATTCTCCAGTAAATTGAGTGGAATGTATCTAAGTTGTTCTTACCAAGAGTCAGCAAAAGGAAAAAGGACCAATTCAATATTTGGGTGATTCTAAAGCGAAGGGCCAATTGGACCCAATTATGGGGCCATCCAATCCAAATCTTGATATGGATTCCTTACTCAATATGAGATGTGAATTGGTTGCGCACCTTAATGAGGTATCGATTACGAAGGCTTTGGTTTCATTCTAAGCACTTCCATTTTCTATGCAGTTTTTAAAAATATCCTTTTTATTAAAAGATCCTCTCGGAGGCATGAATTCCAAAGAAGCTGTGTCTGTTGTTCCAATTTTGAGTCTAAGGCAGAAGAATATCTTACTTCATGGAGTTAAACTCAACCCAATGAAAAAAAAGAAAGCATTGGGAATTATCCAAAATATGAAATCCTATGGCATTTTGAAGGATCTGGATACTATTTGGCCTTCTATTTCTATGAAGCAACTTCCAGCGATCACATCAGAGTGTAGTTCTACATTGAATTCATTGTTAATACTGCATAGGCAACGTAATAAGAAAGTTTGTGAAGTCAATTTGAATCTTGACCCAAGTGCACCAACCATCAATATTTTTGATTGATGGTGTTATGATCTCGGGTATTCAAGTGGATGGTAAATCAAGCATCAATTTAATGAATGTTGATACAATGGATGCTTTAGATTTGGAACACTTAGTATCCATGACATTGGTATTATGGATGGCAGATCATAGCCAGGTTAAACCAATAGATATTTTATGGAGTGTTCAAACTATAATTAATGGCATTGCATATGAAATTGACTATATTATCTTTTAGCTACAATGTTTGACTTTATTGTATCTAATTTTATTGGGATGACCCTGGCTTTATCAAACACAGGCCAAGAACGATTGGCGTCAGGGTACTTTGATAATTGGCAAGGGTAGAGACAAAATGGTGTTACAAATGTATCCAATACACTATCACGGGGAGTCTCAATTACCAGCATCTGAATTGACATTGGACGATGAGCTTAGCTCCAATGATGACGTAGTAGCACTGATTACGGAGGTGCCAATGGAAGCAGTGCAATACCTTAGAGTGGTATACCAATGTAGAGGTCTGGAGAGTACTTGATATAATTGACGGATTCGAAAAACTCTGATTATGTTACTATTGATTGGATGACCAAGTATGATTTGCACTATGTTAGTGCTTTGGACATAGGATTCAATACTTCGCATATGTCATACTTATCGACTCATTTTAAATTAGTGCGGAGATTGAAACAGAACATCACCTTTGCATCTTTATGTCAAACTATCAACTTGGCGACCATAGTAGAACCTTGGACAATCAAGGTCTATAAAGGTATTAAGGAGTAGGAGTTAACCTACTGGACAAAATTTTTCTTGCATCATAAATCCACTATTTCTTGAACTTATGTTGATTTAAAAGGTATTCTCATTGAAGTGTGGAAGCTTCGTATCATTTTAGAGGAGAACGCAAAACTGGTACGGCAAAGGCAACATTGCCTTAATCCTAAATATTCTCTCATGGTGAGGAGGAATTAGACAAGCTTCTTACGATTGGTTTTATTTATCTAATACTGAATAGTGAATGGATTTTTTCAATCGTAATGGTTTCAAAAAAGAATAAAAAAATCTATATTTGTCAAGATTTAGGAAACTTAATACAGCCACCAAGAAAGATTACTTTCCATTGCCTTTCACAAATAGTATATTGGATGTTGTAGCAGGTCACAAATGTTATTCATTCCACAATGGATTTTTTAGATATAATCAAGTTTAAATTACAATAAAAGACCAACTCAAGATGACATTTACTATAGATTGGGGCACATTTGCTTATCACGTGATGCCTTTTGGGTTATGTAACGTCCTAGCCATGTTTTAGAGAGTGATGACTTAGGCCTTCCAAGACTATCTCTAGATATTTATGAAGATCTTTTTAGATGACTTCTGTACATTCAGTACAAAACAAGATCATATTAATTGTCTAGGAAAATGTTTGGCTCAATGCGCTAAGTTTGGGATATCGTTGAAATCAGATAAGTATCAATTTGGTATTCTGTCAAGAAAATTATTGAGACATATCGTCTCCAGCCATGGTATTCCTATGGATCTTGACAAAGTGAAGCATATCATGAACTTGTCTAGACTAGAGATGGTCTTTGGAGTTTGAGGGTTTGTTGGCCATGTCAGTTATTATCGATGATTCATTCATTCATTTATAATTATTTGTCAACCTTTAATAAACTTACTACAGAAACCTCTATTAGATGGTACTAGTCCCATCTGTACCATAGAGTGTACTGTGGCCTTTAAAGCATTGAAGTCAAAATTGGTCTCTGCACCAATATTGGTGGCCCCTCGATAGACGGAGCCCTTTCATGTATATGTTGATGCATCCAATGTGGCTATTGGATCAGTGCTAAGACAGAAGGATGACAAGGATCTAGATCATTCTATCTATTTCGTCAGTCAACAATTGGTGGCTGCTGAACATAATTACACTACTACTAAATGAGAAGCGTTGGGTATCATATACTCGGTTCAGAAATTTTGACACTATTTTCTTGGATATCCATTTATATTTTATGTGGATCATGATGCCCTCAAATACATGATTAATAAGCCTCAATTGAGTGGACGCATTGTCCGATGAGTATTACTCCTACAAGGATTTAATTTTATGATTGTCATATGATCTGGGAAGAAACATGCAAATGCTGAACATTTATCTCAGTTGTCTAATATTCTTGGCAACAAGCCTGTCTCAAATGGTCTTCTTGACACCAAACTATTTGTGGTGAATGTGATTTCTCCTCAGTATAGTGAAATCATTCAGTTTTTGACCTTCCATACCTTTTCGTCAACTTTCATCGACAAGCTTAAGAAGCAACTCATTCTAAAGAGTGCTCCATACACGATGATTTGTGATGCTTTGTATACACAAGACAAAGGTGGCATTTTAAGATGCTATATCTTTCCAAGTGAAGTATAGTTAATACTAGAGGATTGCCATTTGAATAGTTGTGGTGGTCATTTTGCGGGAGATAGTACTACTTACAAGGCTTTAATGGCCCGATATTGGTGGCCCACAATGTTTTTTGATGCACAACAATTTGTTTGTCGTTATGATCCCTGTCAATGAATTGGTCGACCCAGAGGCACTTTAGCCATGCCATTAGAACCAATATTGGCAACAACACCGTTTAAAAAATGGAGTATTGATTTTATCGGTCTTATCACACCAACATCAAAACCTGGCTAAAAGTGGTATATTATAGTCACCACGGACTATGTAACAAAATGAACAAAGGCTATTGCTACCCCCAACGATAATGCCAGTATAGTGGCCACTTTTCTATATGAGAATATTATAACTGGATTTGGATATCCAAAAGAATTGGTTAGCAATTGCAGCACCCATTTCATAAATGCTACTATAGCAATCTTGACGAACACATACAAGATCAAAAATCAAAAAACCACTTCAAATCATCCTTGCGCTAATGGACAAATAGAAAAGACCAACGGAATTTTGTGCAAGGTCTTGACTAAGATAATTTTAGGGGCGGATATCCATTGAGAGACCAAACTCTTTACGGCTTTGTGGGTGTATCGTACCGCATATAAAGTAATTAATAACTCTACTCCATTCCAACTAGTTTATGGGCAAGAGGTAATTTTATCCATTGAGTTGGAGGTTCAAAGTTTATAGATTGCCTTAGATGAACAATTCATTGACAAAAAGTCATTACATTCTTGATTAGCAAAATTGGAAGAATTGGATGAAATACAGGCTATAGCTCTTTTCAACATGGAAGCAATTCATAAACAGACGAAGAGTTATTATGATAGTAAACTATGTCTAAAGAGTTTATGTCCAATGATTTGGTATTGCTGTATGATAGCAAGTTAATCATTTTTTGAGTAAATTTCAAGTTTGTTGGCATCGGCCGTATCGCGTGGTTGAGGGTTTTTTCAATGGGTGTGTTCAATTAGAGGATTTCATGGGCCATCAATTCAGTACCCGCATTAATGGGAATTGATTATGGTTATATAATACATAAAATTCGGGACGAGTTTTCATTTTTTTTAATAGAGGTGACTTTGAATGGACACAAAGTGGACTTAATTATGGTATAAGTGCGTTAAGGTGTAGAAGTGGTTGAAATAATAGTTAATAATTATTAATGTATCAGATGGGACAGAGGAGAGAAACGGATAGTATGGATAACATGTTGTCATGATCATCGATAGTAAGAGAATATAAGTGGGGCATCAATTAGAGGTCATTTTGTGTTGTCATTTTTGGTTGTTTTTCTGAGATTGCCATTTTTTATATTCCTTTCGTATTTGAAAGTAGTAGTTCCAATTAAGAGCTTGATAGAGGGAGCATCATGGTAATTGAAAGTGTAAAGCGAGCTACAGACAAAGAGGATAGTGGCCAAAATGTAAAAGCTATACTTGCATCAAAACCACCTTTTGTGATAATCATTACTAATATAGAGCCGATGAAGTTAGATATGTATTGGATGCTGAGAAGAATAAGAGACTTTTGAAATGCACAGTTGTTCTAGTTTTTGCACTAGTCAGAATGCTTACCATCAATCAATGTGGCATTAGTGGAAGAATACATTGCAAATTACGACCCCGAGGATGGATCAAGTCTCATACAAGAACAAATTATTGGGATTAATGAAATAATTCTAGAAAAGTTGATATTTCTTTCCATTGGAGAGATTACGATAGAGATCGAAGAGTCAAGTGATTTTAGCCGAAGAAGATTTTCCAAGAGAGATATGTCATCTTTTGAGAAGAGTCAAGGTTATCGGGCTGTAGAGGCAATTTCACCAGAACTTACAGAATGGTTTTGTTTTGTGGTGAGGCGGTTAGAATTGTCCCAACACCCCACATATATGTCCAAAAAATTATTGTATGTAGTGGTAGGGGTGCTTGAAGGGATGGTGTTCAACTGGGTAGCGTACGTAGCCACTTGTATTCATGCTGAGATAGGAGCCAAGTAGAAATTAGAGAAGTTTACATATTTGCTCTCTTCCAACTATGTGTCTGTTGTGATTATGTACACATTGCATCAAACACCGCTAGTCAAAAAAAGTCCTATACCAATGCTAGTACCTCCGTAGAGAGAATAGAATTTGGTGGCACAGGATGTCAACACAGTGGATATAATACACAAAATTGGAGAGTCAAGTCGTACAGTGGTATGAGTGATCATTCTAGCTATTGAATTGGAGCAAGTTCCAATTTAATTTGCAATGGGAGAGTAGAATGAAGTCCTAGTTACGATGAATATCAATCAATTGGCATTTCCACAGGATTGATTGCCCAAAAGATTACCTCTTAAGAATACTCTATTAAAGCATATTTCACAAATACATTGTATAGTGTGAGCATTGGATATAGGAGACAGTAGCAAACGGGAACTTGAGGCCAGCAAGAAGGTGATATCAAAGCAGAATCAAAAAATCACAAAGGAAGAATGGATCTTCTAAGAAAATACAGAATCTAAGTTGACATTGGAGAGGAGATTTTTAAAAAAACAAGAACCTTGGATGTAAGAAAAAGAACACATATTACGGATTGTAAAAGGACAATGAAACAAATTGATCCAAACTTGTAAGATATGAGATTTGAAATAGGAGAAACTTAAATACCAATTGCAAGTAGAACGAGAAAAGGCCAAGTTATTAACAAAAAAGAAAGCGACATTAAGTGACCAATCTAGATGCAAAATGGAGAAGTTGAGGTCCAAAATCAAAGTTTTACAAGCTGAGGTGGTAAAATTGACGAAAGAGTTAATCGTGAGGAGCCAATCACAAGCATCAATTGAAGATGTTCCAGAATGGATGAATCAACAGCAGCATTAGTTAGAACTCCATGATGCCCAGATCTTGAAACTAGAGACTCAAATCTATGAATTACGAGAGTATAATGAAGATCTCACAATCAGTTGAAGAAGGAGTTGTTGGACAGATTGGAAGAGGAGGAAGAATTACAATTAGAACCAAAATTGGTGGAACTAATAATGATTAATGTGGCAAGTAATCAATCAGGTGGGCTAGAGAAAATAGTAATTTTATAGAGTTCAATTAAGTAGTTTTTAAAAAAGTAACAATTGTGTGTTTGCGAGGATACTGCACAAATAGGAGTGGAGATATGTAGAATAGATATTAATTTGTCTTTATAAGATATTGATAAAATAGACTAATAGTCCATAGAATAGTCAGTTCAAGAGGACGGATGGTTAACTTAGTTATTAAAAGTGATTAATTACAGGATTACGATTAGAATCTGGAAATAAGAAGTAAGTGTATAGGAGTTATAGAAGTTAGTCTGAGGGCCAGACTATGATAGTCATGAACCGGGGTAAGCTTGGTGCTACCTCTTTGTTTCTTTATTGTTGAAGAATAATGGATAGTTTCTGAATACTAACAAGTGAGTCTATAGAATAAATCAAAGATTGATTTATGAGTTATTGGTTATATAATTGGAGTACTGTATAATTGAATTATATGAAAATTTATTAGAAGATTGATTTGGATGGAAGATTATGATTGTTGTTTATTGAGATTTGTGTGTGTTTTGACAGAGGAAGTCTATGATTACAAAAATTGTGTGAATCCAAATTGGTTAGAGTGAAGTCTGTTATTTCTGGTATTGGATGGAATTTATATGTTTTGAGCAGTCTTTTGAAAGTGCAAGGTTGCACATTGTGGTTATTAATTGATGAAGGAGTATTAATACTAAGAGAAAGCATTATAGTATTTTTTGATGTTTTAGTGGTTTGAATTACGGTTAATTGGGTGACCCTAACAAGTATAAGCTCATGCGCTTAGTCTTTCCCTGCATTCGAATCCCCTTCTATAGGTTTATTCTGAAAGAAATTTGTAGAATAAGTAAAACGATAATTACATTTTTGCGCTGTTGTCGGGGATTCACAATAGCATTGAGTGTTAGGAATTAACTATCGAATGAGTAGATGGGAAATAGAAATCAAATTCAACAGTATATAATGAAAGATTATGGTTATTAAGAATGAAAATATTATATTAAAGAAAACACGCCAGTTGAAAGAAAGACAAGAGAGAGCACAAGCAAGAGAATTATTGTAAAATGAGCAAGAACGCAAGTTAAAAAAGAAGCATTGAAAAAGTTAGATTAAGCCATGGTTGCATGCCTATTGGTATATCCGAGTATACCTAGAAGCTGACCAAGCTCTAATATTTCAAACATATATACAATTAAGAAAATTGCCAAAAGTACTCATAGGAAATTTTGTCAACAGCCAAATGTAACCCTTGAGCTCGTTAATTACAAGTGGAGGGAATACATAAGAATTGGATACTCCATTGGATACCTTCTCAATAGCAAAAACTCCCAATTTTGTCAAAATTGGTCTTGTAGAATGGCATAAATTGCTTGCCTATAAGAGCCAATTAAGCATATTTCAAAATTCGTCGTTTTCTATAGGTTTATTCTGAAAAAAATTTGTGGAATAAGTAAAACAATAATTACAAATACAGTACTTAAAGCAAAGTCTAATGTATCTATTTTTATAAATAAATATCTCAAAAAAGTCAATGCAATACAAGATTGGAGCAAAAACAAAGGCTATCTTTAAAACTTCATATGTTACTCTTCTTTCTTGATTCTATTAAAGTTTATCTTTACAAGTCAAATGTGTAAGTGGAGCTGTAATTTGAGAGAAGTCCAAGATGAAGATTTGATAGTTGTTGACAAATCCCAAAAAACATTATTTATCTTAGACCATTTTTGGAATCTTCTAATCCATAATAGTTTGAACTTTTTTAGGATCCATCATAAGTCTATTGTTTGAATTGATGTAACCTAAAAAATCAATTTGAGTGGTATAGAATATACACTTTTTTATCTTGGCATAGAATCTCCTATCTCTTAATTTTTATAATACACGATGAACATAAAGTTCATATTTTTTTTGTATTTTTAGAATATATCAAGATGTCATCTAGACAACAAAATCATCCAAAAATTCTCAAAAAACATTATTCATAAGATGTTGAAAAGCTGCTAGTGTATTTGTAAGTCCAAAAGGCATGATATTGTATTCAAAATTTCCATATTTGTTTCAAAATGTAGTCTTTTCTTCATCTCATTTTTCAATGCATACCAGATTGTGTGCTTTATGTAGATTTATTTTTGTATAGATCTTACCTTAATTCAACTAATCAAGAAGTCTAGATATCAAAAGTAATGGATACTTGTTCTTGATCGTGATCTTGTCGAGTCCTTGATAATCAACACACATCTACAATAATCCGTCTTTTTTCTTTATAAATAGAATTGAAGCTTCTGCTGGAAATTTGGAATGTCGTATAAAGTTCTTAGCTAGATTTTTTTTAATATACTCTTTGAGTTCAGCCAACTCATTTTGTAATAAATTGTAGATTGGTTCCAGTGGTAGTTGTGCTCTTTCTTAAAGGTCAATTGAGCAATCATAAGGAAAATATTTTAAAAGAGTATTTACATTTTTTTTTTCAAATACATCTTGAAATTCTTGATATTGGCTTAGAATGCCACTTGAAGTCTTTGCACTATTAGAAATGAGTGTGGCATAAATGACAAAAGGTGATCCTTCTTTTGTAACATGTAAGAAAGTTCTTGCTTCTATAAACATAGGTTTAATTGTACTAGACTTTAACTTTCTACTTAATTAACTACACTATTAGTTATACTTTTAGAAAAGTTGACAGTACAAGAAATCCAATCTACTCAAGGGTTGTATTTTTCTAACCACAATATGCCTAAAATGATTAGATTAGAGGAAGATCTAATGATATTGAATACTAAAAAGCTATTATGTCCATTAGTTATTACTTCCATAGGAAGGATTATGTAAGTAACTTCTCCAAAAGATAACAGACGACCATCTATGACTTCTACATGAATATGTTTAGTTTTTCTTATTAACGATATGTTAAATCTTTTAGAAAATTCTTCATCTAAAAAATATGTTGAGGCTCTTGAATCTAAAAAAAAAAGGCTTTATAATGTATAGGTCCTAAAATAATATTTAATGTAAAACAAGGAGAGGGTTTTGAGGAGACAATAAGACCTTCATTAGATATTGTACAGGGTTCTAGCCGCATGGTGTCATGATATAAAATGGCTAATAGGTAAAAGGGTGAAGAAAATATCATATTTTTGAAGGTCTTATTTCAAATATATTGTAAAAAATTATCTTAGAAAAAATAGATAATAGTTAAGGGATAAAAAAATTAATGGTGTTAATACTGTTATTTTTATAAAATAGGCTTCTATTCACTTTGTAAGACCATAAATAGAGCAAAATAAGGTAGATTAGAAAAATAAAAAATATGATCACCTTTGGAAAGAAGTTAAGAGTAGTTTGTAGCAAAAATTACATTAGAAAACCAAGAGTTGATACCTAGAGAGGATTGGTTATGAACCTGGATCGAAATCAGACCCCGAGGCACAAAACTAAGCTTCAACAACAATTTAGGGATTCTCTGGTAGATTATAGAAAGGGATTAGAGAGCTGACTTAAGAAGGTTTCTTTGAGTATTGATTTGAGGTGATTTAGATTTTTTTTTGACTTTGTAAGAGCTTTGCAAAATTAGGATTTGTTTTGGATGACTCTAGATTTGTGAAATAAAAAGAGAGATACTTTTTGGAGGATTTTGTGAGTTTGGCAAAAGATCTATAAGTGAAATTTTTAAGATTTGTGGATATATATGTGTTCAAAATATGTTATAAGTTTGAGCTTGATTGTATGGTTAGATTGAGAGTTATTAAGGTTTAAGTAGGTCAGCGTCTCGGGAAGTAGAGTTTTAGATCTAGTGACAATTTCTTAGATATTTTATAATCTATTACTTGGATTGGAGTAAAATTTGTGTATGTGGGTAGTAGACTTGCTTTTCTACATACGTGAGAATTTTAAGATTGATTAAATGGTTTAATAAGCAGACATTGGCTTTGGAATTTTAACATTTAGCTTAGAGAAGGAGGTCGACCGACATCTGAGCAAATTTTAAGACCGATCTTCTTTTTGGTGAATTCGATCTTCTTCAAAAAATTTGTGCTTGTTTTCAACTTAATTATTAAGAGATATGAAAAATTTGAATAAAAATCAACGATTCATTAATTAGTTATTGAGGTTTAAATCTGTTATAGAAATTACTTGGGATTGATTAGGGTTCGATTTAGGATTTGGTTGGGATTTGATTAGGGTTTGGTTAAGATTTGATTAGGATTTGGTTAGAATTTAATTAAGATTTGGTTAGGACTTAATTAAGGCTTAGTTAGGATTTGATTAAGATTTGGTTATGATTTGATTAGGATTTGGTTAAGATTTGATTAGGATTTGGTTAAGATTTGATTAGGATTTGGTTAGGATTTAATTAAGATTTGGTTAGGACTTAATTAAGGCTTGGTTAGGATTTGATTAAGATTTGGTTATGATTTGATTAGGATTTGGTTAGGATTTGGTTAGGATTTGGTTAGAATTTAATTAGGATTTAATTAGGATTTTGTTAGGATTTTATTATGATTTGATTAAGATTGTTTAAGATTTAATTAGAGTTTTTTAGGATTTGGTTAAGATTGATTAGGATTTGATTAGAGGTTTGGTTAGGATTGTTTAAGAATTGATTAAAGTTTAACTAGGATTTGATTAGGATTTGACTAGGATTTGATTAATATTTGATTATATATGATGATCTTTAATTATAATTTATTTCAGAATCTATTAGTATTGTTAGGACTTGTTGTTGTAATTTTTCTTTTATCTTCTACAGCTAGGTGCCCGGTGCATTCTCAAGCCCAACTTCATGTATTACGACAATCGTCCCTATTATAACTTCTATTTGTTTTGTAGAAGCATAAATGCCTCAAATCAAAATAAATGAGATAATTAATTTTTTATATAAATATTTTTAGAATAGAATTAAAAATTGGTTCAAGAAAAAATTACCTCAAATTATCTAATATTAATACCTAAAGAGGATCGATTATCAATCTAGATCAAAATTAGACCTCAAGGCAAAAAACCACATATTTACAATGACTCCAAGGTTCTTTGGTAGATCTAAGAGTAAGATTTGAGAGTAGACTAGCAAAGAGATTCTTGAGCATTAGTTTTATATTAATTGAATTAATATTAATTTTTTGGAAGATTTTCAATATTAATAATGTTTTTAGTTGAATTATATTTTAAAAAATTAAATTATGTTTATAAAATTGAAAGTTTTTTGAGCTCAAAAATTAGAATTTAAGGGTCAATGAGTACTTTTAGAATTAGAATTAGAATCTTGTTGTTGCAATATTTTTTTTTACCTTCCACAATTAGGTGCTTGGTTCATTTTCAAGCAAGACTTCATGTAATAAAATCCTAGCAAATGATTTTGATATGATTTGGTATAATAGAGGATATTATGATATTTCTAGATGCTTAAGAAAGTCTTATGTATAAAGCTTCTTAAATATAAAATTGATTTATTAGTAGAATATCTTTTGATATTATTATATTTATTCGACCTTTATAATAAGAATACATCACTTATTAGACCTTAGCCAATAAGTTAAAGCTAAACTTTCTATAGCTAGGTATCCTATGTATTTTTAGATAGAAAATTATACCATAAAAAACCATTGTATTTCTTTTTAATTCAATGGGAGATAAGAAAAGATTAAAGTTGTAATTTCTAGCTAATTTAGCTAATTGATTCATCATCAACTTCATTTAATGAAAGATTTGGGTTTAAAATTCTAATTGAGATGCCTTCATTTCTTTTTATAAATTCTCCTTTTACTTATTATCTTCAATAAGGTAGATCAAAGCGAATGAAAGAGGTAGTAGTCTAATGTTTAAAGATACAAAATAAGCTCTCAGGTTTATAAGAACTAGTAGTGATTGTTTGTGCATCTAAAAGCTTAATGTATATGAAATACAAGCATGTATGGATATGAAGCTAAGAATATTGTGTTCTTTTTCATGCCGTAACCTTTTATGTACTTTGTTTATTTGTTATACTTCTTTTAAAGCGTGTTTTGCTACTAAAAGGTATTTAGGACATGCATGAAGGATCTCTTTAATTGTCTCTTTTTTAGCAAATCCTTGAATAAAGAAATATTTCAAGGTATTGTTGGTAAGCAAAGTTACCACAAACCTTATTACCACTAATTCAAAACATCAAATATATGATGCAATGTCTTCATCTTTTTCTTAACTAAAGGAAGATAATGTAGTTAAGATTGTACTTTGCTCTACTTCACGCCAAAATTATTCTAGGAAGGCTCTTTATGGAATATTTTTTGAGGGTTGCTGGGACTAACGGCCATTGCAATTACAAGCCATCAACTTCAAAAGAATGCTAAAAAGTTGGCAATAGTGTCTAATCAGCTGAAGGCTTCTAGTGAGATTTATAAAAGTGTGATTGTTGATAGAATCAAAGAAGTTACTGATAAGTAGATAGTTTTTATGAATTTGATACTATTCATGTTAGTAATCTTCAAGCATGAGATTAATTTGTGGAGACAAAACTTGAGCTACAACGAGCTCATCAACTCTTATTGATGTTGCCTATGAAATTCAATGTTTAGAGTATTGAGTTGGATCAAATCGTCTACCCCAGTGTATGTGGCATTCTTCGATAAGTCCCACCCATCATTTAATAAATGAATTGGATAATATTTTATTGCACTATACCATAATACCTCTCATTTCTAAGAATGTGATGTAGGTTGTACAGATACACCTACTGATTGTTATAAGGTACTTTTTATTCATGTTGAAGGTTGAATATTGTCATCTAGATGCAATGTACATAAAAGGCTTTGCGGTTTTATCAAAGCATTGGTAATCAACTTGGCAGTATAGATAGGAAGGTAAGTAAGATAGAACTTGAAAACAATTTTCCGGAGGAAGCACTCAAAAATTCATATAAGTTAGTCCGAAAGAAAGCAAACACTTTGCTAAAGTCATGTGATACCTTCGTGACTCTCACCATTGGAGTGAAGGTTGATATTGGACTCCTTGAGCGCTTGAAGAAGAAAACTACTAGAGCTATATTGATGAGTGGTATAACAATTTTTCCTCACAAAAGTAGCAGATGCAGTCTACTCAGAGCTTCTTTCTAGACAGTTCAAGTACTTTGAGGAAACTACACTAAATTGTGCAATTAATATCATATAGCATTTAGTGTTATGATAAATCACTTTATAGTTGATACTACTCATAAATCATCATAAAGTGCCTTGTTGATCCAATCAAAAGTACATTGACATTTAGTGTTGGTGTTACCAATACAACAGTTTATATTAAGTATTGAATAAGATATTTAGAATTTGTCATACTAATTATATTATTTAGTATATTTTTATACATTAAAGTTATCTATTAAGTAGAAATTAATCACCAAATATTTTCACCTTGTATTCATTCTTTTTTCTATAAATGGTACTCCTCAATAATGTTTTATACAAGCATTGAAGCACCTCTAATTTGGAGAGCTTTAGGCATGTTGGCCAAACTAAAGATAGATATGGGATAGCTTGGCTAGATTGAAGTCCAAAGCTTGAAGCTTGCCGACTACATCCCAACATTGCAATGGCTCCTCATTAGTTGATTTAAAGACAAGATTAAATTCAGTTTAACTCCTTTTTATGTGTAAAAGGAGATTCCAAAACTCACTTTGTAGTTTCTAAAACCTTCATCTTTAACAAGAACTCAATAGACAATTCTGCTACTTTGGAACTTTTGGAAGGCATGTTCAAATAATAGTAGTTAAATATACAAAACTTCAACTTCCTTGCACACTTCCCTACATCTAAGTGATGGATAAATCTTTGAACCTAAAAATGAGGAGAGAAATATGGACACATGTGGCATCCTCTCATTCTATCCTTGCTGAATCTTCATGGGGTAGAGTATTCAAATTCCATATATTCACAACTATTTCATAGTATCCACAATTATTCAATAGGATTATGTTGTTAGAAATTATTTGCATGACTGATTTTGAAACGACTCACAAAAGTTAACTTATCACAATTGTAATGACTATTTGTATTAGTACAATTACAAAATCAATATGGTAAGTTTTTTCTACCTTCTAAGAAGGTGGCACCCAACATCATACGTACACTAATAACAAAACTTGGGACTCAAATTGAATTTCTGCCATCCTTCAAATTGAGTTCTTAAATTGGCTATGGATATACATATATTTCCTAAATAGTGGTGCAAACTTCAAAAGCTTGAGATAATGGACATAGGAGTCAGTAGCGATGATCATCACGAGACTGAAAGCAAAGGTAGCAACAACCCTAGTAATACAATGTGAGCAAGAGTAAAGCCCTAATATCATTTTCCGAGTACTTACAGCATGTTGTTGCGAAATGGAGCAAATGTGCATCATGCTCCCCAACTGTTACAGCACGTCCAACGTAATTTGTGCGTGATGAGGACTAGACGCTTTGGTACCTGAATAATATGGCCTGGAGCCACGAATTGGCAGCCTCGAAAACTGGGAATGCACAGCGAGCACCTGCAGCGAAGAGCACAAGACGACCGTGATGTGCCACCACGGCGTGGGATTCTCAAATAAGCCGTAGATGGAATTGATGTAGGGGTCATAAAAGGGGAAGATGGGCAGAAGCTGGAAGTGCTTGGCGATGCTGCAGGCGTACGGCAGCGACTGCAGGAACGGGATGCCGGCGTAGAACTAGGCACTCAACGGGCGCTGGCTGTGCACCTCCCACTCCTTGTTGCCCAACAGTTGCGGCACCAGGAACAAGCTCACCACCACCCCCACCAATCTGTTCACAAACCCCCACTGTGCTTGTGAAATCTCGTACAATCACCACGACACGAAGCCGGGCGAGTGGATCACGTCCTCGTCATTGGACGGTGCCAAATCATTCCAGCTCTGGAGTTGATCTTCGAATTTGTAATCGCTCTCGTCTGTCATTCCTGTCAACACACTGCGGAAGTGGCCGTCGTGATCTGCGTCGATTACAATAAACCCTAGAAACAAGACCATGGCAAAAAACGCGAGAGTGGCGTACATGACGTGCCAGTCGCTGGGCGGATCTTTGGCACCGGGTCGTCCTCGGATCACTCTGAGTCACATGATTCTGCGCTTGTCACTCACTTTGTGGAATATCCAGACGTACATGAAGATGCTCGCAATCGCCATGGCCTTGTATGGCACATGCTCACTCCACGCCATGGTTGCGTAATAATCCTCCGCCATGATAGAGTACTTAAGAAACGAATTCTCGCAGCGGCCGTCAAGACGTGTGTTGTTCATATCATGGCTGTATCCGATAATCTGGAGTTCCTTGAAAATGGATGTCTACGATAAATGGTATGCAAGCTGGATGGCCAGCATCACCAGCGACAAAAATGGCAGCGACTCCTCATGCTTTCGACCATGCTCGATCTGCAGGGCGACGCACACGAGCCCCAGCACTAGAACCAAAATTTGAACCCCTGTTTCGAGACTCCGTTGCGACTGCATTGGTGCCTCTGAGTTGTAGTATCTACTAAAATAAAGGAAGAAAACGCCTCCTTCTAGGGGCGCGAAGTAGAGAGGGTCATCCTTGGCCCGATTGCTACGCAGGGAGTATTTCAGAACCCGGTCCGAGTTCCAGCGACAGTTGAGTGGCGGGTAATGCAGCGTTGCCAAAATAGCAGTCTTGGAAAGCTGAAGAGTTCAAGGGAGGCTCATGGTGATCATCTGGATCATGCCATCTCCTATCATACCAGCTTGCAGGTTGCATGCCATCGAGTTCCACTGTCGCAAATGACACTGTAAGAATTGGTCGAAAATCATAGGTTACATTGATCATTTTCGCGGGGGACAATCCGAAATCGTGCATTGTTGGAGGGGTCGAAGTGGCACTGTAATTGGCAAAGTCTGAGAAATTTTTCTGCCCTCGAGCGCACCCTACCAAGTACATTTCCCCGGTGGCGGGGAAGTAGACCCCGTCTGCGATAACCTCCAGCTTTGCCATGCGGATCTTGATGAGCACTTTGAAGAAACGTGTCAAACGACTAGGATCATCCCTCATGAGAATATTATCGGCTTTCTCCCTCGCCCACCGTTTTGAACAGAACTCGAAGAGTCTGTACCCCAACTCGACGCCAGGCTGTTTACTACAAGAATCCACGACAAGGACTTGAACATCGTCGATAAGGGTTTGAGTAGTGCCGTAGACGATCAACAATGTGAACACTGATTTACTGTCGAAGCAGAGATCCTGCGCGCCCACGCTGTCCCGAAGGCACCCATTCTCCGACGGTGCAAAATCCGAAAACATTGGTGATCCCAGAATGCTCGCTAGAGGTATTGCCCCACCAGCGTCGTGAATCCGCGCTTCGGCTTCCGCCCTCGCCATTGCGATACGGGTCTCATTGTGGGCGTAGAAGTACCTCCGACGGCCATATTCCCGCCAAAACTCATCAAATGTACCCCAACTTGGAACTGCCGCGGAGGTCCCAATCCCTCCCACATGCATTGCGACGTCGAGGTTCCCATTTTCTTCCAAGTACAGAGAGTAACATAGGTGAAGATTCAGTGCGGTGACGTGAAGGAGTAGCCAGAGCCTCTAAGCGCAAATCCTAATGTTCATAGCTGAAGTCCTAGCTAGCTCTAGGTCATACATTCAGATATCAACACACAAGAAAATTGCTATGGAGCCACAGAAACATGCAGGATGTTGAATCTGATCTCAATCTAGCCATGCTATCTATGAAGAATTACAAGAAAAATTAGAGTTGCTACTTGAAGATAAAGAAGAAGATGAAGGATTGATAATGAAGAGGAAAAATATTAAAAATGTTGTGGATTTGCTTGCAAAAAGAGAGAAGAGGAAGGACAGGATTAATATTTTGAGAGTAGTATAAGCACCTAAAACTCAAGTGCATACAACATGACTGACAATCTCTATTGTTCAACCTCCAATGATTACATTAAAGAAAGAAGACATAAGACTAGAAGAAATTATACATAGAATGCAAGATTTTTAAATCAAACTTGCAAGGCTTGAAGAGAAGACTTTTATAAATAAATTAAGAGCTACTTCTAAATAAGGATATGTACAAAAATATATTTGTTGTGATGATATTTTTTAATATCAAAAAGTTTGCAATAAATTCAATGAGATAGTACAACAAGGTATTCTTTTTTAAAATGATGGAAAAGTGGCACTGAAAGATACTAGTGATCTTTTCTAAACCAATTTTGGTAAGAGACATATAAAAAGCATTAATTGAAGATTATTTGGATGCACATGGACTTGTGGCAATAGAAGCTACAAGTTATGGTACTAGGATAGTATCACAGACATATATTTACTGTAATTGTTATCTATGGAATATGAATAGGTAGAAGTAGATAAAAGTAGATTAATTTCATAATATCTTTTAGAGAAGCTTTTTAGAAGCTTCATAGATGCTGTTTTGACTTTACATGTATTTATACTTAATTGATAGGTTAAAAACTTGATCAACAAATTAATCACATACCACACATGTTGGTAGCTTGCAAAATAAGCTAATTATGTGGCGCCCACATAGAAAACTTGCCTTGCAAGTTAAGATACGTGTTGTGTACAGTCAACATATTTTTCGAGGTCCTATAGAACGTCGCCATGTAATTCCTAGATAGATAGTATATATTGAGTCAAGAATGAAGCCTTTTTCACTATTGTCAACTCCTTTCTTGCTTTTAGTCTAGTTTCAAGAGTCTTATGTTTTCTAATCTTTGGCAATAGCCATTCCAGTTCTTCCTTGAATATATATACTTTCTTGTATTTTGTCACTTTTCTTTGACACAGATTCCAGAAGTTTATGTATCTTCTTTTAGTTTGTGTCCTTGAAAGATTGACAAGAGTACACATACAATATCAGAGCTTTGACTTTTCTTGATTAAGAGTGGATTACTCCTTTCTCTTAATAAAACATTAGCGTATTAGAAGTTGCGGATTATCCTCTTCTAAATTGATATTGTTTCTAGAATTTTTTTTTCTTGATCCTTGAGTATTGTATTCTGTGAAAATAGACATTTTTTTTTTATTTTTATTTTGCTAGTATGGCAGAGCTTCCTAAAATGAAGAGTGCTCGTGGAATACGTACAATACTTGTTGTCGATTTGCTCGCTCTCCACCTGCTGCACCATCAGCTCCCCGTCCTCGTTCTCCTCCACCTGCCATCGCTCCTTCTGATCCCACCATCTTTGTTGACGTCCTGGGCACGCTCTATGAGCATCGATGCAACGGCCCAGGTTTAGGGTTTAGGGTTTAGGATTAGGGTTAGGAGTTAGGGATCAAGGTTTAGGGTTTAGGGTTACAAGGGTGTCCCCAGTTTTTGGGCATCATTATTTTTGGATTTTGACTTGACCTATCCCTCCATTTATGGTGTCTAGGATGTCAATGGTATACTTCTTTTCCTATACAAGTTTATAGTTTGGAAGATTTAGCTACTTTGACTTGGAGTTTAGGGTTTTGACTTTTGTCATACAAGGCTTTTTGAAATTTTTGAAAAGTCCATTGGATTTGTTTGAGGATTGTCAATTGTAAATATGTGCTTGAAGTTTTCAAAAAGTGCATATATTTGTAGTTATTAAGTATTTGACTATTTTGACTTTTGAGTTGACTTTACATATGAATAGGAATTTTGAAGTTTTGATTTGAGCTACCCCCCTATTTTAAGGATCTAGGAATCTAGTGATGGTCTTGAAATCCTATACATGTTTTTTAATTTTGAGATATAAGGCGTTTGACTTGATACAAATTTCTGTTGACTTTTTGTGTACTTTGTTGTTTTGAAATTTTGATTTAACCTACCCTCCTATTTGTTATGCTTCTGATTCCAATGGTATGTTTAAAATTTTCAGCAAGTTTATAATTTAGGACATATGAGATTTTCAAAATAGCAAAATTTATCTTTCATTAATATATGAAAAAAATATTATAAAAATATGAAATAAATATATAGAGACTTTTGGATATTATAATAATATATTGGATAATTTATATAGGTAAATGTCTTTTTCTTTTGGAAAATATCATACTTATACTATATATACATATGATTTAACTTTATATTATATGTATTCTAAGGGTTTAGGGTTTAGGGTTTAGAGTTACATGGATGTCCTAGAGGTTTTTCAACCTCAATATCTCTCAATGTATCACAGCTTTTTCTGTTGTAAAATTTTACCAAGGCTTAGAATCACCCAAAGACCTCTATAAACATTTTTGTTTTTCAAAAAGATGTGTTTCGTTTTTTGTAATTTAGGGTTTGAAAACCCTAATTAGGATCTTCAGACCCTGATTAGAGTTCTGACTTGCATATTTCTTCTCATGAGAGAACTATGTATGGAGTCTAAATGCGTACAGAACTCTGCTTACTTAAGGCAATCCCCCATAGATAAGTGGTTTACCTAGTTTAGGTCCAGAGAGTCCTTCAGGCTGCTCGCCCATATGTCTTTGCCCGCTCTCCACCTGCTGCACCACCGGCTCTCCTTTCATCAGGATCATCGTTGATAGAGTCAATATCAGCTCCATCTTCGACTTCTGCAAGACTCCTGGAGGCGACGTTGGTGCCTACCCCCGATGCATCCGTGAGTGTAGCCTTTGATGCATCCATGACTACAGCCTTTGATACTATGCCACTTACTGCAGCGTCGCCTACAGTCATATTACAGATTTTGTAAAATTGGACATCAACATACTCGTTAATCACCTTGCAGTCACGTCCATTCTTCAATCGACCCTGACCAAGACAGCAGAAGGCTCAACAAGAACAGATACAATGCGAGCCCGACCAGAATCGACTTAGGTAATGAATTCTACAATGTCGCACACCCTGCACTCCAATGGACCAAGCTTGAGTGCTCCAACGACTCGCTCAGACTGTCACGTCCCGATGGTCCTTCGTAAGACAAGTCCTCGTACCTCAACGTCCGATCGTAGCTCCCCGGTGCACCAGCTCGCGACAACCCTTCGTGATGCCCTGTGCTCTAATCTCTCGTCATCGCTTCCTGTGCCGCCATAAGCATCCACTGCAACTGCTTCGACGTATGCACGAAAAACCACACTCGACAATGGTAATTCTGTCCATCCTTGCACGGTTGCATCTAAGTATCGAGCCGAATGCAGCCAATACTCAAATACTTAAATGCACCCAAACTCACATGCATTGCCTCTCCGAGAGCTCCCTTTTTCAAAAGTTCCTACACGCTGTCTCCGAGTAGTCGTACCGCCGCAGATTACAATGCCTAGCTTTCTCGCTCGAGTAGGCAAATGGGCCCTTTGTCCAATCATGGCTCCTCCCTCTCATACATCGCCTCACTTAGAATTCCAACATTCGAAACTGATTGCACCCATACATGTCTATCACTGGCCACTCCTCCTCGTCCTCGTTGTTCGATGACAGAAAATTGTTGAATGACGTATCAAAAAATATCTGTATTCCTAGCGACCAGGTCCCTAGGCCCCCAGCAGTGATGTCGATCTCAAGTTCAACTCTCGCATGTCCGTTCGACTTGCTCTCTTCCTGCCTCCTCATAAAAGCCTCCTTCTCCACTCCTCACCTCAATCCGCGATAATTCATTTGCCATCGAAAATCCCAAAAACTCATCCTTGGACACAGACGACCTCGACAGGCTCCAAAAGAAATTGTTGAATGCATGCAACCCTAAACCCTACCCCCAAAAGCTGTGGCTCCTTTGGTACACCCCACCCAACGCATCATCTCGAGGCGCCTCTGCATCATGCATCGCCGCGGGTAAGAACGAGGTCCACCACCGAATTGCATGCTGTGCTTGCACATCCTGCGACATAAGCATGTAGTCACCCATCGATTCATACAACGATGGCGACGATCAACTCCCCCATCTAGCGATGCCAGTCTCTCCACTCCACCGCTCATAAATGGTGACTTTTTTCCTCCCCCCACGAAACCCTAAACCTGCTGTCTCTGCAAAACTGCCATTGTCTCCCTTGCAAGCCCCTAATCCTCTTCACTCGACATCTTTCTCCACACCCTTTCTTCAATTGCATCTCATTGGCCACACAAGGTTTAGGATTTAGGGTTTAGGTTTAGGATATAGGGTTTAGGGTTTAGGGTTACATGGGTGTCCTAGAAGTTTTTCATCCTCAATATCTCTCAATGTATCACAGCTTTTTCTGTTGTAAAATTTTGCCAAGGCTTAGAATGATCCAAAGACCTCTATAAACGTATTTATTTTTTAAAAAGATGTGTTTTGTTTTTTGTAATTTAGAGTTTAAAAACCCTAATTAGGGTCTTCAAACATTGATTAGAGTTTTGACTTACATATTTTTTCTCATGAAAGAACTGTGTATGGAGTCTAAATGCCTATAAAACTCTGCTTACTCAAAGCAATCCCTCATAGACAGGTGGTTCACCTAGTCCAGGTCCAGAGAGTCCTGCAGGCTGCTTGCCCATATGTCTTTGCCCGCTCTCTACCTGCTGCACCACCAGCTCTCCTTCCATCAGGATCATCGTTGATGGAGTCAATATTAGCTCCATCCTCGACTTCTGCAATACTCTCGCAGGCGACGTTGGTACCTACCCCCGATGCATCCATGAGTGCATCCTTCAAGACTACGCCACTTACTGCAGCGTTGCCTGTAGTCACATTACAGATTTTGCAAAATCAGACATCGACATGCTCGTTGATCACCCCGCAGTCACGCCCATTCCTCAATTGACCCTGAGTAAGATAGGAGAGGGTTCAGCGACAGCGGGTACTGTGCGAGCTCGACCAGCATCGACCTAGGCAATGAATTCTAGAATGCCGCACATCCTGCACTCCAGAGGACCAAGCTCCAGTGCTCCAATGACTGGCTCAGACCGTCACGTCTTGATGGTCCATCGTAAGACAAGTTCTCGTACCTCAACACTGTCGTAATGTATGAAGTCTTGCTTGAGAATGCTTCGGGCACCTGGCTGTAGAAGGAAGAATAGAAATTGCGATAACAAAATCCTAATTCTAATAGAATACTAACAATGCTCTAATTAGACTATAATAATGGTAAACAAACGTAATCAAATTCAAAACAACTCAAAGAAATTTCAAACAAACAATAAAATTTTTAAAAAAATATTAGAATGATCACAAATTTTACTCAAATATATGTCAATTCAACCTTAATTTAATTCTAGTTAAAACCCTATTGAATTTCACTAAACTTTAGACCAAACCTAATTAAATCTTAAACCCTAATAATTCCTAAATCCTAAGTCAAATCCTAAAAAAATCTTAAATTAAACCCTATTCCAAATCCTAAACCCTAAGCCAAACCCTAACTCAAATCCTAAACCAAACCCTAATCCAACCCTAAATCCTAAACCAAACCTTAAATCAGATCCTAACCAAACCCTAATCAAAAATCCTAAATCAAATCCTAAATCAAATCCTAACCAAACCCTAAACCTTAATCCAAACCCTAATCCAAACCCTAAATCCTAATCCAAACCTTAATCCAAACCCTAATCCAAACCCTAATCCAAATCCTAAACCGAACCCTAGCCAAATCCTAATCCAAATCCTAGTAATTTCTATGACAGATTTAAACCTCAATATCTAATGAATAAACCGTCGATCTCAATTTAAAATTTGCACACTTCTTAAAAATCAAGTTCAAAACAAGCAAAATTTTTTTGAAAAGGATCAGAGTTACCAAATTGACGAAAACCTCAAAAATGTGTTCGAGTGTTAGCTGGCCTCCTTCTCCAATCTTATTGCCAACCTTCCAGAGCCAATTTTTCTCTTTTTTGCACCATTTGATTGGTTTCAAATTTCTCATGGACATAGGAAAACAAGTCTTATATCCTCTCACACAAGTTTTACTCCAATCCAACTAGTAGATTGCATGAAATCTTAAAAAACCTCATTGGACCTAAAATTCTACCTTCTGAGACCTTGACTCACTTAAACCTCAATTTCTCTCAGTTCAACCGTTAGATCAGGCTTAAATTCAAAACATGTATTTAAAACAACTATAACCATGAACCTAAAAAAATTCACCCGTAGATCTGCAACAAAACTCTCGAAAGCACTCAAAACATAAATCCTATTTTATTTCATAAAATCCAAGTCATCTGAAAAAAACTCAACTTTGCAAAGTTCTTACAAATTCATATCAACTCCAAATCATCCAAAATCAACTCCCATAGAAACCCTATCTAATCTTCTCTCAAATCTCTTTCTCTGATCTGCCAAAGAGTCCTGGAGTCGTCGTCGAGACTAGGTTTTGTGCCTCAGGGTCTGATTTCGACCCTGGTTCATAACTGGCCCTCTCCGGGTATCAATATCTAGTTTTTCTAAGTAAATTTTTTCTAGAATTTACTCTTGACTTTCTTCTAAAGATTCCTATATCATTTATTTTCCCAATCTACTTTGATTTGCCTTACTTATGGTACTACAAAGTAAGTACAAGTCACCTTTCTAAAAGGCAGCATTGGTACCTTTTAATTTTTCTACCCCTTTGGCTATTAACTATATTTCTAAGATAATTTTTTCTAATACTTTGAACTAAGATCTCTTAAATTATAATAATCTCTATACTCTTTCATCTATTAATCGTGTTACATCACGACAATGGGGAGTCTCAATTACCTGCATTTGAATTGACGTCGGATGATGAGCTTAGCTCTGATGATGATGGAATCATACTAATTATAGAGGCATACATGGAGGCAACGCAACACCCTGGAGTGATGTACCAATGTAGAGATCTGGAGGAGTACTTGATATACCCAATGGATTCAGAAAACTCTGAGTATGTTAGTATTGATTGGATGACCAAATATGATGTACACCATGTTAGTGCCTTGGATACATGATTCAGCACTTTGTACATGTCGGACTTACTAACTGATTTTCAACCAATGTGGGAATTGAAACAGAACATTGTCATTGTACCTTTATGTCAAACTATTAACTTGGCGACCATAACAAAGCCACGGACAATTAAGGTCTATGAAGGTATTAAGGACCAAGAGTTGACCTGTTGGATAAAAATTTTCTTACATCATAAGTCCACTTTTGCTTGGACTTATGCTGATTTAAAGGGTATTCCCACTGATGTCTCTAAGCATCATATCATTTTAGAGGAGAACGCTAAACTGGTATGGCAAAAGCAATATCGCCTTAATCCTAAATATTTCTTCATGGTGAAGGAGGAATTGGACAAGCTTCTTGTAGTTGGTTTTATTTACCCAGTGTCGAATTGCGAGTGGATTTCTTCAATCATCATGGTGCCAAAAAAGAATGAAAAAATCTGTATTTGTCAAGATTTTCAAAAACTTAATGCAGCCACCAAGAAAGATTACTTTCTATTGCCTTTCATAAATAGTATATTGGATGCCGTAGTCGATCACGAATGTTATTCGTTCCTCGATGGATTTTTTGGATATAATCAAGTTCAAATTACAACGAAAGACTAGCTTAAGATGACCTTTACTACAGATTGGGGCACATTTACTTATCACGTGATACCTTTTGGATTATGTAACGTCCTAGCCACGTTTAAGAGAGTGATGACTCAGGCCTTCCAAGACTATCTCTGACTATTTATGGAGATCTTTTTAGATGACTTTTTTACATTCAGTACAAAACATGATCATCTTAATTGTTTGGGCAAATATTTGGCTCAATGTGTTAAGTTTGGAATATCGTTGAACTCGAAAAAGTGTCAATTTGGTATTCCATCGAGTAAATTATTGGGACATATCATCTCCAGTTGTGGTATTGCTACGGATCCTGACAAAGTACAACATATACTGAACTCGCCCTGCCCAGAGACGGTCTCCACTGTTCATGGATTTATGGGCCATATCAGTTATTATCGAAGATTCATTTGTTCGTTCACAGTTATTTGTCAACCTTTAATTAACTTACTGAAAAAACCTCCGTTAGATGGAACTAGTCCCATCTAGACCATGGAGTGTACTGTGGCCTTTGAAGCATTGAAGTCAAAATTGATCTCTGCACCAATATTGGTGGCTCCTCGTTGGACGGAGACCTTTCATGTGTACGTTGATGCATCCAATGTGGCTATTGGATCGGTGTTAAGTCAGAAGGACGAAAAGGATTTGGATCATCCTATCTATTATGCCAGTCGACAATTGGTGGCTACTGAACGTAATTATACTACTACTGAACGAGAAGTATTGGATATGATATATTCAATTTAGAAATTTTGATACTATTTGCTTGGGTATCCATTTATTTTTTATGTGGATCATGATGCCCTCAAATACATAATTAATAAGCCTCAATTGAGTGGGTGCATTCCTCAATGGGTCTTACTCTTACAAGAGTTCAATTTTACGATTGTTATATGACTTGGGAAGAAACATGCCAATGCTGATCATTTATCCCAGTTGTCTAATATTCTTGGCAACAAGCCTATCTCGGATGTTCTTCCTGACATCGAATTATTTGTGGTGGATGTGATTTCTTCCAAGTATAATGAAATCATTCAATTTTTGACCTTCCAAACCTTTTTATTAACTTTCACCGAGAAGCTTAAGAAGCGACTCATTCTGAAGAGTGCCCCATATACAATGATTCATGATGCTTTGTATAAACAGGGCAAAGATAGCATTTTACATTGCTGTATCTTTCCAAGTGAAATATGGTCGATCCTCAAAGATTGCCATTTAGATACTTGTGGTGGTCATTTTACAGGAGATAGTACTGCTCGCAAGGCTTTAATGGCCGGATATTAGTGGCCCACAATATTTTCTGATGCGCACCAATTTGTTCGTCACTATGATCTTTGTCAACAAATTGATCAACCCACGGACACTTTCGCCATACCATTAGTTTCAATCTTGGTATAGGCACCATTCAAAAAATAGGATATTGATTTTGTCAGTCCTATTGCACCAGTGTCAAAACCTGGCCACAAGCGATATATTTTAGTCACCATGAACTATGTAACAAAATGGATAGAGGCTATTGCTACCCGCCATGGTAATGCCAGTACAGTGGCTACTTTTCTATACGAGAATATTATAACTCGATTTGGGTGTTCAAAGGAATTGGTTAGCGATCGCGGCACCCATTTCCTAAATGCTATCATATCTACCTTGACGAACACATATGAGATTAAGCATCGAAAAATCACTTTATATCATCCTCGTGCTAAACGAGAATTAGAAAAGACTAACGAAATTTTGTGTAAGGTCTTGACTAAGATAATTTTAGAGGCGAGTACCGATTAGGAGACCAAACTCTTTGCGGCTTTGTAGGCATATTGCACCTCATATAAAGTAACTACCAACTCTACTCCGTTTCAACTAATTTACGGTCAAAAGGCAATTTTACCTATCGAGTTGGAGGTTCAAAGTTTACGGATTGCCTTAGATGAACGACTTAATGACAAAGAGTCATTACATTCTCGGTAGGCAAAATTGAAAGAATTGGATGAAATATGGACTACAGCTCTTTTTTACATAGAAGCAATTCAAAAATGGAGGAAGAGTTACTATGATAGTAAACTGCGTCTGAAGATTTTTATGCCCAATGATTTGGTATTACTGTATGATAATCGATTTAATCATTTTTTGGAAAAATTTCAAGTTCATTGGCATGGGTTGTCTCTTGTGATTGAAGGTTTTTCCAATAGATCTGTTCAATTGGAAGATTTCATAGGCCATCGCTTCAGTACCCGCATTAACGGGGAACCGATTACGGTTATATAATATATAAAATCTAAGATGGATTTTTATTTTTTTGGAGGAGTGACTTCGAATGGACATAAGGTAGACCTAAGTATGGTATAAGTGCTTTAGGATGTAGAGGCGGCTGAAAAGATAGTTAATAATTATTAATGTGTCAAATGGGACGGAGGTGAGAAACGGACAGTATGGATAAGATGTTGTCATGATCACCGATAGTAAGAGAATAGGAGTGGGGTACTAATTAGAGATCATTCTGTGTTGTCATTCTTGGTTATTTTTTGACATTGCTATTTCTTGTGTTTCTTACGTTTTTGAGCATAGTAGTTTCAGTTAAGAGTTTGAGAGAGAAAGCATCATGGCAATTGAAAGTGCAAAGCGAGCTATAGATAAGAGGATAGTGGCCAAAATGTGAGAGCTAGACGCGCATCAAAACCATCTTCTATAATAATCATTACCAATATGGAGCTGATGAAATTGGATATCTACTGGATGCCAAAAAGAATAAAAGACTTTCAAAATGCACAATTGTTTCAATTTTTATACCTATCAGATCGCTTACCATCAATTAATGTATCATTAGTGGAGGAATATATTGTAAAGTATGACCCAAAGGATGGATCGAGTGTGGTACAAGGATAAATTATCGGGATTGATGGAACAATCCTGGAAAAGGTGTTGTATCTTCCCATTGAAGAAATTGTGGTAGGAGTTGATAACTCAAGTGACTTCAATCTAGAAAGATATTTCAAGGGAGGTATGTTGGCCTTTGAGAGGAGCCAAGATTGACGGACTACTAAGGTAATTTCACCAAAACTCGTAGAATGGTTCTATTTTATGGTGAGGCGGTTAAGATTGTACCAACACCCCACATATATGTCCAAATGGTTATTGTATACAGCGATAGGGGTGTTGGAAGGGATGATATTCAACTGGGCAGCATACGTAGCCACTCATATTCATGCAAAGATAAGAGCTAAGTAGAAATTGGAGAAATTCACTTATTTACTTTGTTCCAATTATGTGTATGCTGTGATCATGCACACATTGCGTCAAACAATGCCAATAGAAGAAAATCATATACTAGTACCAGTGCTAATGCCTCCGCAAAGAGAACAAAATTCGTTAGCATAGAATATCAATACCGCGGATGTAATACACGAAATTGAGGAATCAAGTCGTATAGTGGCACAAGGAGTCGTTCCAGTTATTGAATCACAACGGATTCTAATTTGTTTAATGATAGAAGAGAAGAATGAAATCTCAATTTCAATGGATATTAATCAGTTGGCATTTCCACAAGGTTGATTGCTTGAACGAATACCTCTTAAGAATGCTTTATTGAAGCACATTTCACAAATACATTGTATGGTGTGAGCATTAGATGAAGAAGGCAGTAGCAAACGGGATTTAGAGGACAGTAAAAAAGTGATATCAGAGCAAAATTGAAGAATTGAAGAATAAGAATGGATAATAAACAAAATTGGGGAATCCAAGCTGGTATTAGAGTAGAAATAAATTCACCAATATGAGTCTTGGATGAAAGAAAAAGAACACATCTTATGGATTGTGGAAGGACAATGAGACAAATTGATCCTGAATCGCAAGACATGGAATTTGAAATGGGAGAAATTCAAATGCCAGTTGCAAGCGGAAGGAGACAAGGTAGAGTTATTGATGAAAGAGAAAGAAGCATTGAGTGACCAATCGAGATAGAAAACGAAGAAATTGAGGTCCAAAATCAAAGTTTTATGAGCTGAGGTGACAAAATTGACGGAAGAGTTAACAGTGAGAAGTCAGTCTCAAGTGTTAATTGAAGATGTTTCAAAATAGATGAGTCAGCAGCAGTATTAATTGAAACTCCTTGATGTCCAGATCTTAAAACTGGAGGCTGAAGTCTATGAATTGGGTGAGTATAATGAAGATCTATCAAATCAGTTGAGGAAGGAGCCGATGGATGGCTTGGAGGAGGAAGAAAATTTGAATTTAGAACCAGAATCAGTGGAACCTACATTCGATAATGCAGCAAATGATTAATTGGGTGGGCCAGAGGAATTAATAATTTTGTAGAGTTTTGTTAAGTAGTTTTTAGATAGGAACCAATTATGTATTTGCGAGGACATTGCACAGATAGGAGTGGGGCTATGTAGAATAGATATTAGTTCATTTTTATAAGATATTGATAAAATAGATTAATAGTCCATAGAATAGTCAGTTTAGGAGGAGGAATGATTGATTCAATTATTAAAAGTAATTATCATAGGATTATAGTTAGAATCTGGAAATCAGTAGCAATTATATAGAAGTTGTAGAAGTTTTTTGGAGAGCTAAACTGTGATAGTCATGAGCCGGGGTTAAGCTTGGTGCTTCTTCTTTGTTTCTTTTGTTTTCTTTGTTGTTAAAGAATAATGGATGGTTTCTGAATACTGAGAAGTGAGTCTGTGGAATAAATCAGAGATTGATTTATGAGTTATTGATTATGTAATTGGAATATTGAGTGATTGAATTATATGAGAAGTTATTGAAAGATTGATTATAGATGGAAGATTATGATTGTTGTTTATTGAAAGTTGTGTGTGTGTGTTTCGACAAAAGAACTCTGTGATTATAGGATTTTTGTGAATTCAGATTGGTTGGAGTGTAGCCTGTTATTCCTAGTATTGGATGGAATTTATTGAGTTTTGAATAGTCTTTTGAGAGTGCAGGGTTACCTATTGTGGTTATCAGTTAATGAAGGAGTATTGTTACTGGGAGGAAGCATTGTAGTATTTCTTAGTGTTTTAATGGTTCGGAATACAGTTAATTGTATGATCCTAACAAGTAAAATTCATGCGTTTAGTCGTTCCCTATATTCGAATTCTCCTATATAGATTTATTCTGGAAGGAATTGTAGAATAAGTAAAATGAAAATCACACTTGTCATAAAGATGAATAGTTTGAATATTATGATATAATAAGCATATCTTATCCTTTACCTAGAATTGAGGTTGTTCTTTGTGATAGACATATGCGTTGGTTTTTTGTTGTTCTTGAACTTCTTTTAATTGTCCCTTCATTGTTATATGTAGCTCTGATAATTGATTTGTCACATCTTCCATCATAAGATTATCAATTTTTGAAAAGTCAAAAGTATCTAATCATGGATGATAATTATAATTGGCAAAGAAAGGTATTTGTTAAGTAGAAGAATATATCAAATTATTGTAAGTAAAATTTGTAAATGGCAAAAGAATTATCCAATCATCTTCTTGGTAGTTGATGGTATACCTCAAATACTACTCTAAAACTTGATTTATCCATTTAATTTGTCCATTAGTTTGAAGGTGGAAAGCTGAAGATATTTTTATATCCACCTTCAATATCGTCAAAAGAGTTCTTCAAAATCTTGATAAAAATTATGTTCCTCTGTCTAATATAATATTACTTAGTAATCTATGATAGCAATAGATGTTATCAAGAAAGAGTTTAGTTGTTCCTTCACCTGTGATAGATTTTGTATATAGTACAAAATGTACCGTCTTAGTGAAACAGACAACAATTATGAATATGAAATCATATGAATTTAAAATTTGAAGATCAGTGATAAAATCCTTAGAGATAGAAGACCATAGTTGTTCTGATATAGGTAATAGTTGATAGAGTCCATAAAGTCAATGATGAGGAGTTTTTGATCTTGAACAAACATCACATATCTGCACAAATTTTTTAACAGTTTTTCACATTTGAGGCCACTAAAAATCTTTAGCTATAAGCTCTAAAGTCTTATTATATCCAAAATGTCCTACTGTAAGAAAATTGTGACAAGCTTCAAGAGCATGTAATTTTACTTTTCCTTCTAGAACATATAAGTATTCTTTGAAATAGAGTAGGTTCTCCTTAAACTCAAACTTGGAAGTAACTTGAGACTTAAAGGAACTATTTTTAATATCATGAAGAAGAAGGTTTGAGGACATACTTGTGTAGATCTACTTGAAAAAAGTCAAATCAATAATCAATGTTGATTTCATTGCTCAAAGATGAAATTGTTCTAGCTTTAGTAAAATTATATTTTGTTAGTCAAAAGCTGATTTTCCTTCTTTTGATATAAAATAAGAATGTCTAGAAAGGGCATCAGAAAAATCTTGTTGTTTTTTTGGCCAATAAGTGACATCGAACTCGAATCTTAACAAAGACATGCTCCAACAAGCCTAGCAACAATTCAAAACACGTACTGACATAAAATATTCTAAGTTTTTGTGATCCATATACACTGTGATTGGACTTGAAGCGCCTTCTAAATAATGATGCCATTCTTAAAAAAAATCCACAATTATATGAAGTTCTTTGTCATAGATCTCATAATTAATCTCGGCTGCTAAAAAATTTCTTGAATGAAAAGTTACAAGATGAAGTTTGTAATCTACTCCTATTTGTGAAAATACTACACTCAAAGTAAAGTCAGATGCATCTATCTACATAAAAATTCTTTAAAGAAGCTCATGTGATGTAAGATTGGTGCAGAAGTAAAAGCTTTCTTCAAAGCTTCAAATGATACTTCTGCTTCTTTACTCTACTCGAGCTTGTCTTTATAAGTTAAGTATATAAGTTTCATTTCAACTTAAAAAAAGTTCTTGATGAAGATCCAATAATAATTGATAAATTTCTAAAAGCATTGTATAACTTTTATTATTTTTGGAATCTTGTAGTCTATGATTGTGTGAATTTTTTTAGGATCCATCATTAAACAATTGTTTGAAATGGTGTATGTTAAGAAGTCAACTTGAGTAGTATGTAATACACACTTTTCTATCTTGGCATACAATCTAGCATTTCTAAGTTTTTGTAGTACATGACAAATATGAACTTCATATTTTTCTATATTTTTAGAATAGATTAAAATATTGTCTAAGTAATAGACAACAAAATCATCTAAAAACTCATGAAAAATATCATTCATAAGATATTAAAAAGTAGCTAGTATATTCGTGAGTCCATAAGGTATGACATTACATTCAAAGTATCCAAACCTTGCTCGAAATGCAGTCTTTCATTCATCTCCTTCTTTAATGTAGACCAGATTATATATTTTTTATAGATCTATTTTTGTATAGATCTTAGCTTGATTTAATTAATCAAAAAGTCCAAATATTAAAGGCAAAGGATATCTATTCTTCATGGTAATTTATTTGAATCCTCAATAATCTACACACATTCACAATGATCCATCTTTTTTCTTCACAAATAAGATAGGAGCTCCTATAGGAGATTTTGAATGGCTTATGAAATTCTTGGCCAAGTTTTTATCAATATACTTCATGAGTTCAGCCATCTCTTTTTGTGATATACTATAGATTGGACCAAATGGTGGTTGAGTTCTTTCTTTAAGATTGATTGTGTAATCATATAGATGATGCTTTGAGAGAATATTTATATTCTTCTTCTCAAAAATATCTTGAAAATCTTGATATTGACTTAGAATTTTACTTGAAATCTTTCCGTCATTTGAAATGAGTGTGGCATAAATAACAAAAGACTATATTTCTTTTGCAACATGCAAAAAAACTTTTGCACCTACAAGTATAGGTTTGACTATACTAAACTCATAGCTTTCTACTAGATTAGAAAAACTCTTAATGGTATTTGAAGAAAATTTAGGTTTACAAAAAATCTAATCTATCATAGGATTATATTTTTTTTGTCACAATAAACCTAAAATTATTAGATTAGAGAGAGATCTAATTATATTTAAAATTATGTAATTATTATGACCATTTATTATTACATCTATGGGAATTATTTCATGAGTAACATGTCCACAAGATAACGAACGACTGTCTATGACTTCTACATATATGGATTTAGTTTTTTATATTAATTATATATTATGACTTTTAACAAAATTCTTCATTTAAAAAATAAGTTGAGGCTCATGAATCTATTAAGGCAAAGGCTTTGTAATTATTAGATCCTAAATACACATCTATTGTAAAACAAAGAGACTATTCTAAGGAAAGAATCAGATCTTTATTAGGAATTGTACAAGATTCCAACCACACGGTCCGTATTATAGCTGAACAAATTTATTTTTCAATATATTTTCATCTTTGATGACAGTACTCTATATTTTATAGTTGTATCATTTCTTTGGATAATATTGAGATGTGTGCTTGGCTTCTCTACAATATAAACATAGTCCTTTTTAACGACAATGAGTCTTTTCTTGTTTGATAAGAGGTTTAAAACATACTATATCAATTTGTATGTCTTCTACTTTCAAATATTTAGATTGAGAAGTTTTTGGTGTTGTCATTGAATTGTAATAACATTGAGGTTTTCTTGTACAATTTTTAGATTGAAACTCAAAAAGTAGATTATCACATTTTATAGCAAAGTCAATTACATGACTCAATGTTTGAGGATCAAATAAATTGAGCAATAATTTCATTGCTTCATATTGTAATCTATAGAGAAATTATTTGATAAGTGTTGCATCATCCCACTTAATATTTGTTGCTAATTGTCATAATTATGAAGCATATAATATCATTGATTGATTGCCTTGTTACATGATACAAATCTTATTGGTTGCAACATCGATTATATTATATTTCTTCATACATAAATCAAAATTCTACTAAAAATTCTTCCAAATTATCAAATATTACATCACGTTGTTTAAAAAATGATGAAAACCATGATAAAGCATAACCTGAAAGTAGTGTTTCAATAAACCTGACTTATAATCTTTGAGTTGGATTACTTTGAGGTTATAGTTTAATCACCAATTATACTTGATTGATGAATCTTTGAAACTTAAATCTTATGCCATCAAACTTCTTAAACAATCTAATTTTTGATTCCTTGAAACTTGAATGATGTTCTATTGTGGAAGCAGTAGTATGGCTTGGTGTAGATATTGAAGCAACTCAAATCATCTCTATATCTTCATTGCCTGATAATCTTGTTGTTTTTTATAGTGGTTGACTAAATTGATGCATTGCAAGCATTAATTTTTTCATTTTTTCTTGCATTTGAGCCATTACAGTCTTCATTTCAGCAAGCTCTGCCATGCTAGTACAATAAAAAGAAAGGTATCGATTCTTACAAAATACGATACTCAAGAATCAAGAAAAAAAAAAATCTAGAAATAATATTAGTTTAGAAGAGGGTAATTTATAACTTCTAATATGCTTATGTCTTATAAAAAAAAAAGAGATAATCCATTTTTAATCAAAAAAGGACAAAACTTTGATATTATATGTATACTCCTGTCAATCTATTAAGGGCACAAAGTGGAAGAAGATACATAAACTCATGGAATCTAAGTCAAAAAGAAAGTGACAAAATAGAAGAAAGTATGTATATTCAAGGAAGAACTGGAATAGCTATTGCCAAAGACTAGAAAACATAAGTCTCTTGAAATTAGACTAAAAACAAAAAAAAAATTGACAAGAGTGGGGAGGACTTTACTCTTACCTCTATATATACTACTTAACTAAGAATTACATGGCAATATGCTATAGGACCTCTAATACGCATCCAATTTGTACAACATATGTCTAATTTGCAAGTCAAGTTCCCTAGGTGTGCACCATATGTCCAACTTGTACTACAAGTGGTCAACATGTTGACACATGGCCTCCTTATTGGCTAAGTTTTCAACCTACCAATCACCTTTAGACATGTATAAAGGCAAAGCAATATCTATAAAACTTCTAGGAAGCTTTCCACAAGATATTATCATATTTATTTACTTTGACTTACTTCTACCTATTTTTATTATCTAGATAATTATTAGAATAAATATATATATTTGTGACACTAAGTTACTAAAAAAAATGATTAGAAGATTTTAAATAAAATCTTTAGAATGTCTTAAGAAGTCCTATTAAATTTTTAAAAAGAGTCTTTCAAAATATTTTAAAAAATTCTAAAACATTTCTATGGAATATTTTAAAGTAATTTTTAAGCATCTTATAATACTTTAAAAAATATTTTTTAGCTTCAAAGATATATATAAAAAGTTAAGGTAATGGTTAAATTATTTTTATTCAATACAAGTCTCAAAACTTCTAATTATGTATTTTTTTTTTTTTTAATGCATTTTTGTTAGTATCTTTATTTCTTTAGTTTTTTATTCTTGGATCTGGTTACCAATTCTTGGATTTTAATTATCAAATCTTAGACCCTATATATCTTATTATAATTCTCTAATAAGTTTGTTACTATCACTAATTTTTTGTGGTTCTTATCTCTTAATTTGTATTGCTAGACTTAGTAATGAAATTAGAAATACCATTCTAAGACTTCCTTGGTAGTCTTAAAATAATATTTTTGCTGATCTTCTGAATAAGAGAAAATGGAATATATGAAAAGAGTGATTTATCCAATACAAAAAAGAAAAATGAAGTAATCAATTAAAAGAAATTGATTCACTAGTAAAGACTCTCTTCTATCAATCTCTATTGGCTAATATCAATAATTATCAACTTTGTTTTTTAATTTTAATCTTGTAAAATTTTATTTTATCAAATTTTTTTAATTAGCTTCAAATCAATGGAACTCTAATTCTTAAATTATAATGATGTTATTCTCTTTTTTATTTTTATAGTCAGGTTGGACCTTCATTTTATCAAATTACAAGATTGACTCTCTTATTACATATAGACTCAAAAGAAAAAAGAATAATGATTACAATCATTTTATTTCTTTGGTAAAAAATAAAATAATATTAATACAACCTATGAATTAAGAACTCTTCTCTTATGTTGTTACAATCTGGATAGTTTTTTTTCTACCTCTAGGAGCTAAAATTAGGACTAATTGCATATTGATATACTTTTAATTATCTTAATCATCTATTGGTTGCATGAGATTCTATTCAAAGCTTGGTATTAATGCTACTATAATTTCTAACTGCTAGTAATTATCCTACAATTATACCTAACAACTATGTAGCTATAGAAGAATTATCTGAAAGCTTTTTGAATTTATAAACCTCTTTAGAATTATTATATGGTCCTAAAAGCTTGTGTCACAATTTTCTTGGCTTTTAAGAAGATTCTATATGACCATCTAAGAATTGAAATTGAGATCTTCTACAATCGCATTAATACTTTTTCTATGTAATATTATTAATCTTGTGAGCATTTGCTCTTCTTATACTTTGGCATAGCTATTCTAATTTCTTGTGTTTTTAGAATTATATTTGTCTTTAATAATCTTGTTTCTTGTAAGCTCTTAATTATGCTCTAAAATTTCACTTTTTATTTTTTTTTCTTATTTTATGATAATTGAGTATGTTAGATTAAGATTTTTATAAATAAAATCTAATTTTATCAAATTTTTAGGATTGTAACCTTTGATGGTATAAATCCTAGCCTAATTCCTTTAGTTAGGCTAATTAGGATTAAAAAAATAAAAGTTAGAAAATTAAAATAATAATAATATAGTTTATTTTAATAATTTTAAGATCATTAGTCATTGCTATACGGATTGATTGGAAACCTATGAGTTCACCTACAATTATCTCATATGATTTAGAGTGAAGAAGTATTAGAATTTTCTAATAGATTTAGTGAAGTTTAGCAATGATGGTTTTGAAGCTCTTTTCCAAATTCAACAAATTCAAGTGGCAAAGTGGTCTTTTTCAATTAATAGAGGCCTTCAAATCCAATGGCGGCATTGGATTCACCCCATGGAGTGAAGAAAACAAAGGTCAGCACCTTCTCCTCCAAAATACAAGTGGAGCAATGAAATTCTCATTTTTAAAGGATTTTACAATAATTGCTAAAAACTTTAGATATAAAAACTTGCATAAAAATTACATATAAATGTGGATAGAGGCATGTGATTAGTCAATTTTAGCATAAAAAAGATGTTTTGAACACAGTGGTGAAGTTAGATTTACCAAAAAAAAAAAAATTGATTACTTACAATAGCCATCAGCCTTAGTAACGAGATTAGCTCTTGGGTGAATGAAGGCCATAGATTTAGATTATGAATCTTAGAAATTAAGGGTAAAAATTTAGCCACTCTTCTACAAGCCTCCACTCAATTGTATAAGAGTGGCTTGGTTTTTCAAGCCCTCTTTCTCTTCTCTTTTGGTGAAGGGCAAAGCTATACCAAACTTTGACCAAAAATCCTAATCTTAACCTCATTTTGAATTTTAAATCTCATTGTGAACTTTGTGGATGTATGTGCATGGATTTTGAGTGGTGAATGATAGTCATTGGGTTTTAAAACATGCTTCATTGTGGTAAATAGCTCCCTTGGCTTCCCAAATACTCCAAGGGTTTCAAGACCCTCAAATTTTTCTCATTCAATTATTCAATTTTTTATTTTCAATGTAAAATTCTTTGCAATTGTAACTTTTGTTGATAGCTTTCTAACAAGATAAGACTTGTTCAATTTGGAGTCGAATTGAAATTTTGGTGAATTTTTGAGTGTGAGAGAGGTGACTGCCTTCACAGTTTGGATTAATCGAGTTTGGGAAGGCATTTCTCAGTACCTTATAATTGGATCCTTTTGAAATTTTGGAAGAATTGAGGTTTATAAGCTGAGCTTTGAAAGACACAACATTTGTTGAGTTTTAAGACAAATTGAAATTTTTGTGAATTTCTAAGTGAACGGGATTGGTCACCATGGGAGTTTGGATCACTCAACTTCAAAGGGGCAATCCTTAGGGCTTGATTACTAGATTGCAAAAAAATTTATTAAAACAAGAGCGTCTTTAAATAAAACTTGCAACAAACTAAGAGTCATTCAATTTGGAGTTAATTAAAAATTTTGGCAAATTTTTGAGTAGAAGGGGGTTGCTGCTATCAATCCTTGGGCGTTCTTAAGGTACCTTTGATTTTACCTCCCTTATTTTATTTTTACTTTCATCTTCACAGTGACTCCAAATCTCTACATTTCAACTTTTGGCTAATAAGTTTTAACTTTTAACTTTTAATTCTTAATATTCTCTATTTTACTTTTAAATTTAATTTTTAAATTTTAGCTTTTAATTTTAACTTTTTAACTTTTAACTTTTGATTTTTATTTTTAATTCAAACTTAAATTTTTTTTCTTACTGTGAGTTAAAAGTAATAACTTAATTAATTATTTTTATCATTTTTTTATAGTGAATTTCATTTAATATTTTCATTTAACATGCTTCATTGTGGTAAATATTGGTAACCATTACTTGGAAGGTGTTAATTTTAATTGAACTACAAAGACCTATATTTCAATTAACTTAACAATTATACCATTGGGAGTTCTCCCATTCTACCTCTTCAGCTCATTGTATAGTACTAATTCCATAGAGTGGTGGATTTTAGGCTCACACTTCTCTAGTAGTTCTTGAACTCCTTCATTTATTGTGAGACCCTTCTTAATCATGTTCTTAAATATATTAGCCTCACAGTCTTTTTTTCCAAATCCTCTGCATATTTAAAAAAATAATCCAATTCTATCATTAAATGAAGTAATATAAATATTGATGCATAATTAAAAATATTATCAATAAATTTAAATCAATCAATTTATGATGGATTTGAAAATCTATAGATTTACCATCTTTAGAAGATGTATTATAAAATGAGAAAAAAAAACAAACAAACAAACCTAATTTAATGAAGATTTTTTAATAAATTTTTTTGATTGTAAATTTTGAATTACATACATTTTATTGGATCTATCTGAATTTTTATAAATTCAAATTTACAAATAAATTTGAAATGATAAATTTAAATATTTATTTTAAATTCATTTGTAAATAAAATATACATATTAAAATAAAATTTTATGAATTAAAATAATTAATTCATCAAATAAATTTAAAATAATAAATTTTTAATTTATGATATTTTAAAAAAAATTGAATTGTTATAAGTAATGGATTCAATTTTTCAGTATTAACATCTTGAACCATAAAAACAATGATTTCTAATAGAACATAATACCAAACTATTTTTTATAGATTATTAACACAAATTCTTTTTATAATTCTTATTTTTAAAATAGATGGATGAAAAAAGAACTCATTAATAGCCATGGAACAAAGTTGAATTTGTATATCATAGAAATGAGGTCTTTTTTACATTGTGATGAACTGTTTTTAAAAATTTTACTATTAGATAAAGTTAAGAAATAATAAATACATGGTTTTGAATTTGAACTAAACTAGAATGTTTTTACTTAATAAAAATGTTTCAAATTCTAAAATAAAATTTTAAATTAAAAAAAACATGTTATATTCATAACATTTATAACTTCTATATTAAAAATTCAATATTTATTTTATAGTATAATGAAAAATTTCTATTATCACTTATAATTTATTTTTTAAATTCATGCTTTTTCTACCTAAATATTTTTTTAATGAAGAATTATGAGTCATTAAAGTTTGATACTTATTTAGCTAAATGATTTTATTGAAATGTTATCTCAATTTTATGTATTTTCTTACCAACTTGATTATATGAAATCTCTAATTTCATGATGTCAACACATAGTTCCAATGGATTCCACAAGATTTGATCAATTTCATTACACAATTGAAAACATATTGAGCTTGAAATCCCTAAAGGGATTCCATTATTGTTTGTTCACAAAAGATAAGCTTTGAAGAGACTTTAATAGACAATATCTAAAGCTAAGGGTGAGCTGAACCTACAGAATACAATACTAAATTTCTTTGATGTGCTTCTGCAATGTCAAGGGACAACAATTATGGGACCTAGAAATGGAAATGATAATCCAATTGTAAAACCCACTAATTATTGCTATCAAACACATACTATACTAACTTTCAACAAAGAAGAAGAATATGGATTTTTGAAGATTGGCTATTTGTTTTAATAATCAGCTCACATATGTGAATTGTTGTGATCACAGTTTTATGGAATTAAGCAGTTGTCTGATTTTATGGTGATCACTTGGTAATCAGCTCACATAAGTCAACTTGTGTCACCAAGAATTATCACAACACCAAGGCTGTCAAGAATAGCACCACCTCCTCCATGAAACCCAATTACTCTACCAATAGCACTTGTGAATGGCTCACCCTTTTCATGGCCAAAAGGACCATAATTTTTGATATTGGTATGGATAGTCAATGATACTACACTATCAACGTTGACTACTTGACTATCTATACCAGATACATGTAGGGCTGTCTGGGACTTGCATCCGCTGATATGTGTGATGAACTCAAAGGGCTCAAATACTATCTGGAGTCACAACAATGATCTCTTAGGATATAATCAGAGATTCAAATTAACAGAGCAACAACAATACTGTTGTTTAATAAGGTTGCATATGGAACAGAGGGGGAAAAGAAATCAAAAAAACTGATTCTCATTGATAATAGGGTACATGGAACTCATGAGAAACAGTATGAAACTTACCTCTTTCTCTTGATGTCCATTGTAACCATCACAGTATCTTCTCACATAGTTCTTACCATCAAAGTTATACTCCACCTCCATTAAACCCACTAGCCCTGGAGATTGTGAGTATTTGAACTTGATCCGATTGATAGAGGTGCCCATATCAAGAAATTTGCCACCACCAGCACCTCCCCAAGGTCCTTGAATCTGTTCGTAAGATTAGTGCACCACATTCCCAGCCCACTGTTTAAATATATCTCTCAAATACCTCCGACCTGAAACGTACCCACAGATTCATGCATTCTTTCACTAGCTAGAAGAGCATATCCAAGGTACTTGAATTAGGCCTTATTCAATGCAATATCCAGCCAGCTTGCTATCATTTGCAGTAATAATAATAATTTAGTAAAATTCCTTGTAATGAACCAACTCGTTGGTTTTTGCTTGAAATTACCAAGTTCCTACTCCACACCAACACATGTTCAGATTAGTACACAACATGGCTTACCTGCGCTCTTCCCAGGGATCTAAGTGGAGGACTATCTTGCAATTCCAATGTTCTCTGATCACCTACGGAACATATACAAGTGCAAATAAAATTAATCTTAGAAATTAGAAATCATGCTAATACTTTTGAAGTCATTGCCACATTCTGCTATATCAACATCTCAAACTTGTAATCATTAATTGGCATTCATTGTCAGAAGCTCACCTCTCAAAAGTAGCCCTTTGATGTACCGCAGTTCTTTGCATATTTCAGGAAACAGCGGCCGCTCGTGAGAAATTGGATGCCAACATCTTTTAATTAGAGCAGCCAACTTCGGAGGACATTCTTTTGAAAGGTTAGGTCTCAAAGTGCCTGCCTTCACTTGATCTTTTATCAGTCTGTCAGTTTGATATATATCAAAGTAAGGAAGTTTCCCAGTCAGAATCTCCCAGCAGATGATGGCAAAACTGTAGACGTCAGCTTTTCTGGGGTTGAACCTGGAGCGCTTCTTGTCACCAAACTCAATGACCTCCGGCGCCATCCACTTGTTGGTACCTCGGTTCACAGTCTGATTTGAATATGTCTGAGAGGCGTTTTTGGTTTTAGCCAGACCAAAATCAGCAATCTTCACTGATCTAATTTTGGAAAATGGTCTGCTTGAAGGATCTGCAAGGTTGACGAGAACGTTTAGAGACTTAAGATCGCGATGCGCTATACCCTTACTGTGAATATACTTCATGCCTTCCCCAATTTGGAGCATCAAGGCAACAGCTTGTACATCTGAAAAAGGACGCGTAGGTGTGAGTCCTTTTTGTTTTCTGTAGCGCGAAATATCAGACAAAACAGTGGACAGATCCTTGTGCATTTCTTCCATGATGAGGACGCACTGGTCATCTTCCTTAGAGTAGCACAGCAGGCGTACTACATGAGGATGCTGCCCCAATATCTGTAAAGCAGCTATTTCCTGATCAAACTCCGTCGTATTACCAGTTTCGAAAGTCTTCATTGCATATTGTCCACCTATAAGCTTTGTTCTTCTTACCGTTGCAGACGCACCTTTACCAAGTTGGATGCCATCGAAGTTAAGATCTTGATATTTCAGGAATAATATACCAGGAGATGCTGTAGCCAAGCTGAAGTCATTTGAATCGTCGACGAATAATGATGACTCCGAGTCTTTGCCTTCACTATTTTTTAGGAATTGGTGCGACGCGTTAAGATGATCTTCCTCGGATCGCATTGTCTGCTTAAGCAACTGATTTGCAAGCCATTTCTCTATTGGATCGTCCACCTTCACAGATCTGAGGCGGTCCTTGAGGCTCTCTTCATCTTCCTTCATCGCTGTCAGCAGAGAAAACTCGTCCCCCACACTCAGCTGACCGCCGCACAATGCTGGTTCAAATGTGATGTATGACTCCTGGGAATTGTCCACAAGAATGCTTAGAAGAACAGACGTGTACCATTGAACGTCGTAAAGTAGTCGTGAAAAAGTCTCTTTCATCTCCCATTGTTCAATAGCTGCTCTTGGCCATTGTGAGGAAGTGATGCGGCTGGCATTGATAACCGTTTCCACATCCAGGAGCACCTGATGAAGCTCTTCAAGCGCTAGAATTGTTTTCTCATCAAGAAGGGGTGAGATTAGAATCTTTTGTAAACTATCTCGTGTATCTGAAAGCCTTCCAACGAGAAAATTACATTGGTGTCTGTTCATCAGATAATCTTCAGTCCCCACTTCAGTACTTGAACTCAATTTTTGTATTGTTTCCGTGCAGATATTGAGTAACTCATCCGCCTTGGGTACGGCTTTTGGGGAGAATCGCCTAAAATACGTGCGGAAACGCTCCATGAAGCGGAAGTGCACGAGCTCCTTCAATTAAAGGGTCTTCAGGATATATGTCGAGGGGGTACAATAACCTTAATCAATATTAATCCGCCAACAGATTCTGCCTGGCTCACAAGCAAGAAAGCATAATGGGTTGGTCGATAATCCTGGCTGCCCTCCCAATAATGTTCCGGTCACTATCACCTCATATATGAATGGCCTTGCTAAGCACAAAAATATAATTCAAAATATTGATTTCATCAAAAATTCTAGAGAATAATTTACAACTGTGCTACACTTTCAAAATCCTACAAGGCGTATGCAAGGAATCTGCAAGCTTACCACACAAAACACAACAGGCACAAAAGCAGCAGCAGCACTGCCGAAGCAAATTCAAAATCCAGAAAATCCTCCTGGGTCCGTTCCTCCGTTGTTTCTCCCAAAAATCCACTTCTGTGAAAACAAATGAGCAGTGTTTAGAGATCAAATCAAACACTACAATGGCCATCTACCTTAGGTTGTCTCATCAACCGGATCAGAGAAGGATACATTCTTCATGATCAAGAGGAAAGTCGTGATTCGAGGATGGCCTTCAAGCAGATTCTGTTGTAGGAAACAGATTAGGTTTATACCAAGCACATGGCGCATTACTTCTTCCTACATTGTTCAACATATAAGGTTCCTACTTCAAAACTTGCTTGCAACTCTGGTCCTTACCTTCAATGAATTTAAACCTAGATATGCCGATTACAACAGCAGCGTCCTTACAGACCTTCCTCTTCCACCTGAAACAAATCCACATTCAAGCAGTTGAGCATCGGACACGCGAGCATACGGTAATATTCCGAATCATCACTTATTAACTACAACAGATTCTTCTTGCATGGACGGCTCTTTCACAAGCAAGGGCTCCACTTCAGTTGCACTGGGTAACGCAAAGGCGGTCCTCTTACCATCAAGCCTAATCTAATTCTATAAGAGCCCTCGGGACGATATGTATATCCACATACATATCCGTGAAAACGATTCTAACAAGTTGCTACTGTAGGTCTAAGTACTTGTGCGAAGGAACTAATCAGCTGTATCGCTACGATTATTGCTGAACCAATCGAACATTGTCAACATAAGAGGGCGTTGTAACGATCTATAGATAGGCACCTGATATAAACACAACATTGTTCCATCCCATGGGTGGCCACTTGGTTGAGCTCCTTACCGACGACTGACAATAATCATGGTCTGTAATGCGGTTCTTCCGCCAGAGTTTGAAAACATGGAAAACAATGTCGAATAGCATTGTTACATCCCATGCCTGGTCTTGAGCCTACGATGAAGGGATTGACGGGATCTCTTTTTCAACTCCCCCAATTCTTGTTTAAACTACACAATCATTTTAAAGGAATCTCTTGCAGCAATTAGTAATCTACTAGACGCAAACAGTAACCCAACACCAAAGCTGCCCACGACAGCAATTCACAAAGCAAGACTTATTCATGTGTGATACGGGAATTCCTCGGCGCTCGCTGATGCACAAGGTGGAAAACCTGAGTGGTTCGATCATGAAGTCAATCAAAATTTCAAATGCCAACCAAAATTGGTTGTTTGCTTAGGAAAGGTTTAAACTGGCCTCTTTACAGTACCCAGACATAAAGAATGCGGCCTTACTATGGTACCTTTCACAGATTTGCACGCAATGTAATCATGATTAGTAATTTTTGAGACCAAAAATCACCATTGCATACTAATACAATTGTGATTGTGCATACCAAATTTCACTTTCAGAAAACAAAATCTCCAATTTTGGTGAATTTTTTAATGAGTTTCTATTTTTTACTCAGTAATTGATAGGAAAATATTGGTGATGGAGTTTTGAGATTTGATTGCATGAACGTGTACAAAGCATCCATGCTCACATCCCATCTCTTAGAAGAAACCTCCAAAAAGTTGTACAACACACATGAATTGCAATGACATATAGATTGTCATCTACCAATGTGACACCTAAAGAATCATTTTTCACATGCAACAATCATTTTATGTGTTGCTTAGTCCATATTGTACATACATTCAAATACAATTAATGATACAAAATTTGATTCTTTAGAAATAGAATTTTTATTTTTAATGATTTTCTAAAGCTTAAGTCCAATAATTCATTATAAAACATTTGATTGGGTGAGTATGTTGGAAACATCAAATCTTTGCCAATTTGTAAATTTTCAACCAGTTGTGAAAATCAAAGGTTACATCAAAGTGAAAAATTGCATCATGTTTGTCACTTTCATGTGTGATCTGGAGGTTAAATCTTATAAATTTGATATCTATCTACTGTAATTAAACTCTGCAAGTCATTCTTTATTAATCTTTAAAAAATTAAAATTTTATAGTTCAAATTGAAATTAATTCAATTTTTAAGGTCTTATATGTAAAGAAATTTATAATGATTACAAAATACTTCAATGTCTCTAATTTTTGGTGGAAGGCTTAAGATTTAATGAAAAATAACATGATATAATTCAAAGTCAAAATTTTGTTTCTAAATTGAAGTGGATATATCATTTGTATAAGTATGACTATTTTGAAAATACTATAATTTTTTAAATATTTATATTTTTAAGTTTTAAAAAATACACTTGAAATAGACAAAGCATGTAAGAACATATATAGTAAAAGAATCTACTATTCTTTAGTGGCCCTCTTACCCTTCAAATTTGTTGTAATATTAATTTCTAAAAGATGGAGCCATAATGATCAAAAAGTCAAACGACTCCAAATTCCAATTTCTAAGCTCCATTTTGGTTTTGTAGTTGAATGTTATTGTTAATTTTATACTTTCTAAAAGTAAGTTATATGTTTAGGATTGCTTTATACAAGGACTTAGGACATCAAAACTTGAGGCTATGTTAGAGCCTTCCAATATAGCTTTCAAGCCAAGAAAAAAAAACTTTGATACATGGTTCCAAAGAAAAAAATTGGCCTAAAATTCTTGCAGGACTCAATTTTTTTACTTGAGGCTATGTTGTGTCAGACCTTATTTTTTGTGCATTAAAATAAAGATTTTAAAAAATAGTATTTATCCTCTAAACCATAATTACAACACCAATTTAGTGGGATTATTATTTATTCTAGTTTTTAATCTAATAATTATTAATATATAGAAATTTATATTTTTTTTGTATTTTGGATACTTTTAAGAAATTAGAAATATTATAGGAATTGTAAATATTATAAGTCTAATAAATTTTAATTATAGATTTTTATTAAACTTAGAAGGGAACTATGATTATTGTATTGTGAGCCATTCATTAGATAATATATATAAATTTAAGCATATTAGTAGTATTTTAGGCAATAGATGTTATTAAGAAAAAATGTACTTGTTTCTTTACTTGTAATATTTTTTTATATATGGTACAAAATATACCATCTTGGTTAAGCAATCTACTATCATAAATATGGGATCATAAAAGCTTGAAATTGAAAGATTTATAATAGAATCTATAGAAACAAATGACCATGGTTGTTCTGATATAGGTAATGGTTTAGGGTTTAGGGTTTAGGATTACATGGGTGTCCTAGAGGTTTTTCATCCTCAATATCTCTCAATATATCACAGCTTTTTTTGTTGTAAAATTTTGCCAAGGCTTAAAATCACCTAAAGACCTCTATAAACGTTTTTGTTTTTCAAAAAAATGTGTTTTGTTTTTTGTAATTTAGGGTTTGAAAAATCCTAATTAGGATCTTCAGACCCTGATTAGAGTTCTGACTTGTATATTTTTTCTCATGAAAGAACTAAGTATGGAGTCTAAATGCGTACAGAACACTGCTTACTCAAAGCAATCTCCCATAGATAGGTAGTTCACCTAGTCCAGGTCCAGAGAGTCCTTCAGGCTACTCGCCCATATGTCTTTGTCCGCTCTCCACCTGCTGCACCATCGGCTCTCCTTCCATCAGGACCATCATTGACGGAGTCAATATCAGCTCTATCTTCGACTTCTGCAAGTCTCCCACAAGCGACCAAGGTGCCTACCCCCGATGCATCTGTGAGTGTAGCCTTTCAGACTACGCCGCTTACTGCAGTGTCGCCTATAGTCACATTACAGATTCTTCAAAATCAAACATCGACATACTTGTTAATCACCCCACAGCCACGCCCATTTCTCAACCGACCCCAACAACAAAGGGCTTGGTGGCAGCGGGTACTGTGCGAGCCCGACCAACATCGACTTAGGCAATGAATTCTATAATGTCGCATACCTTGCACTCTAGTGGGCCGACCTTGAGTGCTCCAATGACTGGCTCAAACCGTCACGTCTCTATGGTCCATCGTAAGACAAGTCCTCGTACCTCGACGCTCGATCGTAGCTCCTCGGTGCACCAGCTTGCGGCAACTCTTCGTGACGCCTTGTGCTCCGATCTCTTGTCATCGCTTCCTGTGCCTCCTGTGCCGCTGCAGGCATCCACCGCAGCTGCTCCGACGTATGCACCAAAAACCACACTCGACGATGCTAATTCTGCCCATCCTTGCATGGCTGTGTCCAAGTACCAAGCCAAATGCAGCCAATACTCAAATACTTAAATGCACCCAAACTCGCACGCATCGCCTCTCCGAGGGCTCCCTTTTTTCGAAACTCTCTACACACTGTCCTTGAGTCCTCGTACCGCCGCGGATTGCAACGCCTAGCTTTCTCGCCCGGGTGGGCAAATGGGCCCTCCGTCCAATCATGGCTCCTCCCTCTCATACATCGCCTCACCTAGAATTCCAACATCCGGAACTCATTGCACCCGTATATGTCTATCACTGCCCACGCCTCCTCGTCCTCGTTCTTCGATGATACAAAATTATTGAACGACGCATCGAAAAATATCTGTAATCCTAGCGACCAGGTCCCTCGGCCTCCAGCAGTGACGCCGATCCCAACTTCAATCCTCGCATGTCCGTTCGACTTGCTCCCTTCCTACCTCCTCATAAAAGCCCCCTTCACCGCTCCCCGCCTAGATCCGCGACTCCTCGTTTGCCATCAAAAATCTCGAAAACTCACCCTTAGACATTGACGACCTTGGCGGGCTCCAAAAGAAATTGTTGAATGTGTGCAACCCTAAACCCTACCCCCAAAAGCTGTGGCTCCTCTTGTACACCCCACCCAACGCGTCATCTCGAGGCGCCTCTGCATCGTACATTGCCGCGGGTAAGAACGAGGTCCACCGCCAAATTGCATGCTACGCTTGCACATCCTGTGACATAGGCATGTAGTCACCCATCGATTCATACAACGATGGTGACGACCAACTCCCTCGTCCAGCGATGCCACTTTGGTCGCTCCGCCGCTCATAAACGGTGACTTTTTTCGTCCCCCCACGAAACCCTAAACCTGTTGCATCTCTAAAACTGCCATTGTCTCCTTTGCAAGCCCCTGCTCCTCTTCACTCCACGTCTTTCTCCACCCCCTTCCCTCGGTTGCATCTCATTGGCCACACTTCCCTAAACCCTAAACCTCGAACTGCCCTCCGACCGCTCATTCTCCCCATGCTTTGCAAGCAAACCTGAACGATGTGTTTGTTGAGACATGCGCCGCACTATCTTGCTTTTCTGAGAAGCTTGAGGCAGCCTTCGATCGGAAGACTAGGCGACCAGGTTTTGGACCAACCCGTACAAGGGGGAAGGGTAATGAGAGTGGCATCTAGGGAACGGTGGCAGTATGGGATGGACGGTGCCCTTCATGTGCCTTTCTCCTGTGCAAGCGCATGTGCCCGGTTTTGGATGTAAACATGGTCGCGAGTGGGACCTCGCACGTGATATTCAGTTCTATGAATTCGCATCTATGAATTCATAATTTTTACAGCATGGTTACCTGCTCGTGTGTTCGGCTCAAAGTTTTGTGCTTCGCCTGATGTTTGAGTTGAGATAATTGTCAACTATCTACTTATAATGGTTCGGGTCCTAACGAAAATGGTAGTAGATGAGGGTGTTGGTTTAGGTGAAGGAAGACGAAGAGGTCGCCTCTTGATTATGACTGATGGCTCCCAAGGTGGAAACTCTCTTTCAATCAACACACATGGATTCTTTGCGCGAAAATCGTACTTTTTTAAATGGAGGTGTAGTGGTGGCATTGTTGAACTGGTATTGTTCTTCTGCAGCTAGAACTAAAGTGCATCTCTAAGCATTTTCAGTCTTGATATTGGAAGTACAAATGGCATCCAGCAAGTGGGTTATTGCTACACAAGGGTGATATGGCGAGGGAGTTGTGTTTCATAACTGTATTCACCTCATTCCCCTCCTATTCACAACTGTCGAAACGGCCGGCTTTACTCAGTCTACGACTATTCCTGTGGCCAGTTTCGACGACCCAAGACAAACGCTTTGCAGCAGCCATCCCTTGTCATGACTTGAACCTCTACCATGACAACGACGAGCGAGATGAACTGCGGAAAAGGAGGACTGCTCTCAACTGGGTGTCACACGCATGGTCGACCACTTCTCTTAGACTTCACTTGTGTCTTTTGCTTTTGACACTACAATTCCAAGCTCTTTCATTAAACCTGATTTTAGCCATATGACCTCATATATTTGTACGTATTCTATCTTCCTCTCCGACTAACTGTAGGGTACTTAGGTTTAGGAATAAAAATCCAGATCATCTCTTGTTTGTAGGGTATACTTTGGACTTATAAATTGCCACTGGAAGCTTTTATTTCGAAGACTAAGACTATAAATTGTGTACCCTAAACCAAGGTATTGATCTATTGTGAGATCATCAGCTTTGGACATCACCATTTGCGACCAAGGTTTAGGAGCTTTGTGCAGCTGATATGGTTATGAGTGGATGGCTTGCAGACTTCGTCGTAATCTGCGTCTTCGATCTTAATGTTGTTGTTGTTGTTGAAGCTTAACCGCATTGCTCAAGCGTTGGGCACGACCAGCACTTGTGCTTCCAACATTGAAATGCATATTATAAAACGTGCGATAAGGAGGCATCAGGACCCGGTCTGAGAAAATCTGGAGCAAATACGAAGGACTCACGCTCCGATAGACATTTCCCAATCTCCCACCCGTCCCTCCACCTTGCTCCGCAATTCACACCCAATTGGGCATTGCAGTGCCAATAGCCATACGCTGCATTCATTCCTCGTCTCATGCCGTCGTGTTCATTGCCATCAACGCCAGCCACCGTCCTTGTCGTTACGTTGGCCGATTCCTTTATGCTTGCCAACCTCCTAAAGTTATTTCGTGCCAGGCCCTAGAAAGGAGCAATAGTAGCAAGCAAAGGCGGCCAATTCCAATTGCCGGCCATGCAATTCTAATTGGCAGACATGCATTGAGCTGTTGGCAGCCGATTCCAATTGAACCTGCTCTTTGCAGCCAATTCCAACTGGACCTGCTCTTGGCACCCGATTCCAATTGAACCTGCTCATGGAAGCCAATTCCAACTGGACCTGCTCTTGGCAGCCGATTCCAATTGAACCTGCTCTTGGCAACCAATTCCAACTGAACTTGCTCTTGGCAGCCGATTCCAATTGAACCTGCTCTTGACAGCCAATTCCAACTGAACTTGCTCTTGGCAGCCGATTCCAATTGAACCTGCTCATGGCAGCCAATTCCAACTGGACCTGCTCTTAGCAGGCGATTCCAATTGAACCCGCTCTTGGCAACCGACTCCAACAAGACCTACTCTTGGCAGCCGATTCCAATTGAACTTGCTCTTGGCAGCCAATTCCAACTGGACCTACTCTTGACAGCCAATTCCAACTGGACCTGCTCCTGGCAGCCGATTCCAATTGAACCTGCTCTTGGCAGCCAATTCCAACTGGACCGGCTCTTGGCAGTCGATTCCAATTGAACCTGCTCTTGGCAGCCAATTCCAACTCGACCTGCTCTTGACAGCCAATTCCAACTAGACCTGCTCTTGGCAGCCAATTCCAATTGAACTTGCTCTTTGCACCCAATTCCAACTAGACCTGCTCTTGGTAGTCGATTCCAATTGAACTTGCTCTTGACAGCCAATTCCAACTGGACTTGCTCTTGGAAGCCGATTCCAATTGAACCTGCTCTTGGCAACCAATTCCAACTGGACGTGCTCTTGGCAGCCAATTCCAATTGAACCTGCTCTTGACAGCCAATTCCAATTAGACCTGCTCTTGGCAGCCGATTCAAATTGAACCTGCTCTTGGCAGCCAATTCCAACTGGACCTATTCTTGATAGCCGATTCCAATGGAATCTAGAAATAATATTAGTTTAGAAGAGGGTAATTTATAACTTCTAATATGCTTATGTCTTATAAAAAAAAAAGAGATAATCCATTTTTAATCAAAAAAGGACAAAACTTTGATATTATATGTATACTCCTGTCAATCTATTAAGGGCACAAAGTGGAAGAAGATACATAAACTCATGGAATCTAAGTCAAAAAGAAAGTGACAAAATAGAAGAAAGTATGTATATTCAAGGAAGAACTGGAATAGCTATTGCCAAAGACTAGAAAACATAAGTCTCTTGAAATTAGACTAAAAACAAAAAAAAAATTGACAAGAGTGGGGAGGACTTTACTCTTACCTCTATATATACTACTTAACTAAGAATTACATGGCAATATGCTATAGGACCTCTAATACGCATCCAATTTGTACAACATATGTCTAATTTGCAAGTCAAGTTCCCTAGGTGTGCACCATATGTCCAACTTGTACTACAAGTGGTCAACATGTTGACACATGGCCTCCTTATTGGCTAAGTTTTCAACCTACCAATCACCTTTAGACATGTATAAAGGCAAAGCAATATCTATAAAACTTCTAGGAAGCTTTCCACAAGATATTATCATATTTATTTACTTTGACTTACTTCTACCTATTTTTATTATCTAGATAATTATTAGAATAAATATATATATTTGTGACACTAAGTTACTAAAAAAAATGATTAGAAGATTTTAAATAAAATCTTTAGAATGTCTTAAGAAGTCCTATTAAATTTTTAAAAAGAGTCTTTCAAAATATTTTAAAAAATTCTAAAACATTTCTATGGAATATTTTAAAGTAATTTTTAAGCATCTTATAATACTTTAAAAAATATTTTTTAGCTTCAAAGATATATATAAAAAGTTAAGGTAATGGTTAAATTATTTTTATTCAATACAAGTCTCAAAACTTCTAATTATGTATTTTTTTTTTTTTTAATGCATTTTTGTTAGTATCTTTATTTCTTTAGTTTTTTATTCTTGGATCTGGTTACCAATTCTTGGATTTTAATTATCAAATCTTAGACCCTATATATCTTATTATAATTCTCTAATAAGTTTGTTACTATCACTAATTTTTTGTGGTTCTTATCTCTTAATTTGTATTGCTAGACTTAGTAATGAAATTAGAAATACCATTCTAAGACTTCCTTGGTAGTCTTAAAATAATATTTTTGCTGATCTTCTGAATAAGAGAAAATGGAATATATGAAAAGAGTGATTTATCCAATACAAAAAAGAAAAATGAAGTAATCAATTAAAAGAAATTGATTCACTAGTAAAGACTCTCTTCTATCAATCTCTATTGGCTAATATCAATAATTATCAACTTTGTTTTTTAATTTTAATCTTGTAAAATTTTATTTTATCAAATTTTTTTAATTAGCTTCAAATCAATGGAACTCTAATTCTTAAATTATAATGATGTTATTCTCTTTTTTATTTTTATAGTCAGGTTGGACCTTCATTTTATCAAATTACAAGATTGACTCTCTTATTACATATAGACTCAAAAGAAAAAAGAATAATGATTACAATCATTTTATTTCTTTGGTAAAAAATAAAATAATATTAATACAACCTATGAATTAAGAACTCTTCTCTTATGTTGTTACAATCTGGATAGTTTTTTTTCTACCTCTAGGAGCTAAAATTAGGACTAATTGCATATTGATATACTTTTAATTATCTTAATCATCTATTGGTTGCATGAGATTCTATTCAAAGCTTGGTATTAATGCTACTATAATTTCTAACTGCTAGTAATTATCCTACAATTATACCTAACAACTATGTAGCTATAGAAGAATTATCTGAAAGCTTTTTGAATTTATAAACCTCTTTAGAATTATTATATGGTCCTAAAAGCTTGTGTCACAATTTTCTTGGCTTTTAAGAAGATTCTATATGACCATCTAAGAATTGAAATTGAGATCTTCTACAATCGCATTAATACTTTTTCTATGTAATATTATTAATCTTGTGAGCATTTGCTCTTCTTATACTTTGGCATAGCTATTCTAATTTCTTGTGTTTTTAGAATTATATTTGTCTTTAATAATCTTGTTTCTTGTAAGCTCTTAATTATGCTCTAAAATTTCACTTTTTATTTTTTTTTCTTATTTTATGATAATTGAGTATGTTAGATTAAGATTTTTATAAATAAAATCTAATTTTATCAAATTTTTAGGATTGTAACCTTTGATGGTATAAATCCTAGCCTAATTCCTTTAGTTAGGCTAATTAGGATTAAAAAAATAAAAGTTAGAAAATTAAAATAATAATAATATAGTTTATTTTAATAATTTTAAGATCATTAGTCATTGCTATACGGATTGATTGGAAACCTATGAGTTCACCTACAATTATCTCATATGATTTAGAGTGAAGAAGTATTAGAATTTTCTAATAGATTTAGTGAAGTTTAGCAATGATGGTTTTGAAGCTCTTTTCCAAATTCAACAAATTCAAGTGGCAAAGTGGTCTTTTTCAATTAATAGAGGCCTTCAAATCCAATGGCGGCATTGGATTCACCCCATGGAGTGAAGAAAACAAAGGTCAGCACCTTCTCCTCCAAAATACAAGTGGAGCAATGAAATTCTCATTTTTAAAGGATTTTACAATAATTGCTAAAAACTTTAGATATAAAAACTTGCATAAAAATTACATATAAATGTGGATAGAGGCATGTGATTAGTCAATTTTAGCATAAAAAAGATGTTTTGAACACAGTGGTGAAGTTAGATTTACCAAAAAAAAAAAAATTGATTACTTACAATAGCCATCAGCCTTAGTAACGAGATTAGCTCTTGGGTGAATGAAGGCCATAGATTTAGATTATGAATCTTAGAAATTAAGGGTAAAAATTTAGCCACTCTTCTACAAGCCTCCACTCAATTGTATAAGAGTGGCTTGGTTTTTCAAGCCCTCTTTCTCTTCTCTTTTGGTGAAGGGCAAAGCTATACCAAACTTTGACCAAAAATCCTAATCTTAACCTCATTTTGAATTTTAAATCTCATTGTGAACTTTGTGGATGTATGTGCATGGATTTTGAGTGGTGAATGATAGTCATTGGGTTTTAAAACATGCTTCATTGTGGTAAATAGCTCCCTTGGCTTCCCAAATACTCCAAGGGTTTCAAGACCCTCAAATTTTTCTCATTCAATTATTCAATTTTTTATTTTCAATGTAAAATTCTTTGCAATTGTAACTTTTGTTGATAGCTTTCTAACAAGATAAGACTTGTTCAATTTGGAGTCGAATTGAAATTTTGGTGAATTTTTGAGTGTGAGAGAGGTGACTGCCTTCACAGTTTGGATTAATCGAGTTTGGGAAGGCATTTCTCAGTACCTTATAATTGGATCCTTTTGAAATTTTGGAAGAATTGAGGTTTATAAGCTGAGCTTTGAAAGACACAACATTTGTTGAGTTTTAAGACAAATTGAAATTTTTGTGAATTTCTAAGTGAACGGGATTGGTCACCATGGGAGTTTGGATCACTCAACTTCAAAGGGGCAATCCTTAGGGCTTGATTACTAGATTGCAAAAAAATTTATTAAAACAAGAGCGTCTTTAAATAAAACTTGCAACAAACTAAGAGTCATTCAATTTGGAGTTAATTAAAAATTTTGGCAAATTTTTGAGTAGAAGGGGGTTGCTGCTATCAATCCTTGGGCGTTCTTAAGGTACCTTTGATTTTACCTCCCTTATTTTATTTTTACTTTCATCTTCACAGTGACTCCAAATCTCTACATTTCAACTTTTGGCTAATAAGTTTTAACTTTTAACTTTTAATTCTTAATATTCTCTATTTTACTTTTAAATTTAATTTTTAAATTTTAGCTTTTAATTTTAACTTTTTAACTTTTAACTTTTGATTTTTATTTTTAATTCAAACTTAAATTTTTTTTCTTACTGTGAGTTAAAAGTAATAACTTAATTAATTATTTTTATCATTTTTTTATAGTGAATTTCATTTAATATTTTCATTTAACATGCTTCATTGTGGTAAATATTGGTAACCATTACTTGGAAGGTGTTAATTTTAATTGAACTACAAAGACCTATATTTCAATTAACTTAACAATTATACCATTGGGAGTTCTCCCATTCTACCTCTTCAGCTCATTGTATAGTACTAATTCCATAGAGTGGTGGATTTTAGGCTCACACTTCTCTAGTAGTTCTTGAACTCCTTCATTTATTGTGAGACCCTTCTTAATCATGTTCTTAAATATATTAGCCTCACAGTCTTTTTTTCCAAATCCTCTGCATATTTAAAAAAATAATCCAATTCTATCATTAAATGAAGTAATATAAATATTGATGCATAATTAAAAATATTATCAATAAATTTAAATCAATCAATTTATGATGGATTTGAAAATCTATAGATTTACCATCTTTAGAAGATGTATTATAAAATGAGAAAAAAAAACAAACAAACAAACCTAATTTAATGAAGATTTTTTAATAAATTTTTTTGATTGTAAATTTTGAATTACATACATTTTATTGGATCTATCTGAATTTTTATAAATTCAAATTTACAAATAAATTTGAAATGATAAATTTAAATATTTATTTTAAATTCATTTGTAAATAAAATATACATATTAAAATAAAATTTTATGAATTAAAATAATTAATTCATCAAATAAATTTAAAATAATAAATTTTTAATTTATGATATTTTAAAAAAAATTGAATTGTTATAAGTAATGGATTCAATTTTTCAGTATTAACATCTTGAACCATAAAAACAATGATTTCTAATAGAACATAATACCAAACTATTTTTTATAGATTATTAACACAAATTCTTTTTATAATTCTTATTTTTAAAATAGATGGATGAAAAAAGAACTCATTAATAGCCATGGAACAAAGTTGAATTTGTATATCATAGAAATGAGGTCTTTTTTACATTGTGATGAACTGTTTTTAAAAATTTTACTATTAGATAAAGTTAAGAAATAATAAATACATGGTTTTGAATTTGAACTAAACTAGAATGTTTTTACTTAATAAAAATGTTTCAAATTCTAAAATAAAATTTTAAATTAAAAAAAACATGTTATATTCATAACATTTATAACTTCTATATTAAAAATTCAATATTTATTTTATAGTATAATGAAAAATTTCTATTATCACTTATAATTTATTTTTTAAATTCATGCTTTTTCTACCTAAATATTTTTTTAATGAAGAATTATGAGTCATTAAAGTTTGATACTTATTTAGCTAAATGATTTTATTGAAATGTTATCTCAATTTTATGTATTTTCTTACCAACTTGATTATATGAAATCTCTAATTTCATGATGTCAACACATAGTTCCAATGGATTCCACAAGATTTGATCAATTTCATTACACAATTGAAAACATATTGAGCTTGAAATCCCTAAAGGGATTCCATTATTGTTTGTTCACAAAAGATAAGCTTTGAAGAGACTTTAATAGACAATATCTAAAGCTAAGGGTGAGCTGAACCTACAGAATACAATACTAAATTTCTTTGATGTGCTTCTGCAATGTCAAGGGACAACAATTATGGGACCTAGAAATGGAAATGATAATCCAATTGTAAAACCCACTAATTATTGCTATCAAACACATACTATACTAACTTTCAACAAAGAAGAAGAATATGGATTTTTGAAGATTGGCTATTTGTTTTAATAATCAGCTCACATATGTGAATTGTTGTGATCACAGTTTTATGGAATTAAGCAGTTGTCTGATTTTATGGTGATCACTTGGTAATCAGCTCACATAAGTCAACTTGTGTCACCAAGAATTATCACAACACCAAGGCTGTCAAGAATAGCACCACCTCCTCCATGAAACCCAATTACTCTACCAATAGCACTTGTGAATGGCTCACCCTTTTCATGGCCAAAAGGACCATAATTTTTGATATTGGTATGGATAGTCAATGATACTACACTATCAACGTTGACTACTTGACTATCTATACCAGATACATGTAGGGCTGTCTGGGACTTGCATCCGCTGATATGTGTGATGAACTCAAAGGGCTCAAATACTATCTGGAGTCACAACAATGATCTCTTAGGATATAATCAGAGATTCAAATTAACAGAGCAACAACAATACTGTTGTTTAATAAGGTTGCATATGGAACAGAGGGGGAAAAGAAATCAAAAAAACTGATTCTCATTGATAATAGGGTACATGGAACTCATGAGAAACAGTATGAAACTTACCTCTTTCTCTTGATGTCCATTGTAACCATCACAGTATCTTCTCACATAGTTCTTACCATCAAAGTTATACTCCACCTCCATTAAACCCACTAGCCCTGGAGATTGTGAGTATTTGAACTTGATCCGATTGATAGAGGTGCCCATATCAAGAAATTTGCCACCACCAGCACCTCCCCAAGGTCCTTGAATCTGTTCGTAAGATTAGTGCACCACATTCCCAGCCCACTGTTTAAATATATCTCTCAAATACCTCCGACCTGAAACGTACCCACAGATTCATGCATTCTTTCACTAGCTAGAAGAGCATATCCAAGGTACTTGAATTAGGCCTTATTCAATGCAATATCCAGCCAGCTTGCTATCATTTGCAGTAATAATAATAATTTAGTAAAATTCCTTGTAATGAACCAACTCGTTGGTTTTTGCTTGAAATTACCAAGTTCCTACTCCACACCAACACATGTTCAGATTAGTACACAACATGGCTTACCTGCGCTCTTCCCAGGGATCTAAGTGGAGGACTATCTTGCAATTCCAATGTTCTCTGATCACCTACGGAACATATACAAGTGCAAATAAAATTAATCTTAGAAATTAGAAATCATGCTAATACTTTTGAAGTCATTGCCACATTCTGCTATATCAACATCTCAAACTTGTAATCATTAATTGGCATTCATTGTCAGAAGCTCACCTCTCAAAAGTAGCCCTTTGATGTACCGCAGTTCTTTGCATATTTCAGGAAACAGCGGCCGCTCGTGAGAAATTGGATGCCAACATCTTTTAATTAGAGCAGCCAACTTCGGAGGACATTCTTTTGAAAGGTTAGGTCTCAAAGTGCCTGCCTTCACTTGATCTTTTATCAGTCTGTCAGTTTGATATATATCAAAGTAAGGAAGTTTCCCAGTCAGAATCTCCCAGCAGATGATGGCAAAACTGTAGACGTCAGCTTTTCTGGGGTTGAACCTGGAGCGCTTCTTGTCACCAAACTCAATGACCTCCGGCGCCATCCACTTGTTGGTACCTCGGTTCACAGTCTGATTTGAATATGTCTGAGAGGCGTTTTTGGTTTTAGCCAGACCAAAATCAGCAATCTTCACTGATCTAATTTTGGAAAATGGTCTGCTTGAAGGATCTGCAAGGTTGACGAGAACGTTTAGAGACTTAAGATCGCGATGCGCTATACCCTTACTGTGAATATACTTCATGCCTTCCCCAATTTGGAGCATCAAGGCAACAGCTTGTACATCTGAAAAAGGACGCGTAGGTGTGAGTCCTTTTTGTTTTCTGTAGCGCGAAATATCAGACAAAACAGTGGACAGATCCTTGTGCATTTCTTCCATGATGAGGACGCACTGGTCATCTTCCTTAGAGTAGCACAGCAGGCGTACTACATGAGGATGCTGCCCCAATATCTGTAAAGCAGCTATTTCCTGATCAAACTCCGTCGTATTACCAGTTTCGAAAGTCTTCATTGCATATTGTCCACCTATAAGCTTTGTTCTTCTTACCGTTGCAGACGCACCTTTACCAAGTTGGATGCCATCGAAGTTAAGATCTTGATATTTCAGGAATAATATACCAGGAGATGCTGTAGCCAAGCTGAAGTCATTTGAATCGTCGACGAATAATGATGACTCCGAGTCTTTGCCTTCACTATTTTTTAGGAATTGGTGCGACGCGTTAAGATGATCTTCCTCGGATCGCATTGTCTGCTTAAGCAACTGATTTGCAAGCCATTTCTCTATTGGATCGTCCACCTTCACAGATCTGAGGCGGTCCTTGAGGCTCTCTTCATCTTCCTTCATCGCTGTCAGCAGAGAAAACTCGTCCCCCACACTCAGCTGACCGCCGCACAATGCTGGTTCAAATGTGATGTATGACTCCTGGGAATTGTCCACAAGAATGCTTAGAAGAACAGACGTGTACCATTGAACGTCGTAAAGTAGTCGTGAAAAAGTCTCTTTCATCTCCCATTGTTCAATAGCTGCTCTTGGCCATTGTGAGGAAGTGATGCGGCTGGCATTGATAACCGTTTCCACATCCAGGAGCACCTGATGAAGCTCTTCAAGCGCTAGAATTGTTTTCTCATCAAGAAGGGGTGAGATTAGAATCTTTTGTAAACTATCTCGTGTATCTGAAAGCCTTCCAACGAGAAAATTACATTGGTGTCTGTTCATCAGATAATCTTCAGTCCCCACTTCAGTACTTGAACTCAATTTTTGTATTGTTTCCGTGCAGATATTGAGTAACTCATCCGCCTTGGGTACGGCTTTTGGGGAGAATCGCCTAAAATACGTGCGGAAACGCTCCATGAAGCGGAAGTGCACGAGCTCCTTCAATTAAAGGGTCTTCAGGATATATGTCGAGGGGGTACAATAACCTTAATCAATATTAATCCGCCAACAGATTCTGCCTGGCTCACAAGCAAGAAAGCATAATGGGTTGGTCGATAATCCTGGCTGCCCTCCCAATAATGTTCCGGTCACTATCACCTCATATATGAATGGCCTTGCTAAGCACAAAAATATAATTCAAAATATTGATTTCATCAAAAATTCTAGAGAATAATTTACAACTGTGCTACACTTTCAAAATCCTACAAGGCGTATGCAAGGAATCTGCAAGCTTACCACACAAAACACAACAGGCACAAAAGCAGCAGCAGCACTGCCGAAGCAAATTCAAAATCCAGAAAATCCTCCTGGGTCCGTTCCTCCGTTGTTTCTCCCAAAAATCCACTTCTGTGAAAACAAATGAGCAGTGTTTAGAGATCAAATCAAACACTACAATGGCCATCTACCTTAGGTTGTCTCATCAACCGGATCAGAGAAGGATACATTCTTCATGATCAAGAGGAAAGTCGTGATTCGAGGATGGCCTTCAAGCAGATTCTGTTGTAGGAAACAGATTAGGTTTATACCAAGCACATGGCGCATTACTTCTTCCTACATTGTTCAACATATAAGGTTCCTACTTCAAAACTTGCTTGCAACTCTGGTCCTTACCTTCAATGAATTTAAACCTAGATATGCCGATTACAACAGCAGCGTCCTTACAGACCTTCCTCTTCCACCTGAAACAAATCCACATTCAAGCAGTTGAGCATCGGACACGCGAGCATACGGTAATATTCCGAATCATCACTTATTAACTACAACAGATTCTTCTTGCATGGACGGCTCTTTCACAAGCAAGGGCTCCACTTCAGTTGCACTGGGTAACGCAAAGGCGGTCCTCTTACCATCAAGCCTAATCTAATTCTATAAGAGCCCTCGGGACGATATGTATATCCACATACATATCCGTGAAAACGATTCTAACAAGTTGCTACTGTAGGTCTAAGTACTTGTGCGAAGGAACTAATCAGCTGTATCGCTACGATTATTGCTGAACCAATCGAACATTGTCAACATAAGAGGGCGTTGTAACGATCTATAGATAGGCACCTGATATAAACACAACATTGTTCCATCCCATGGGTGGCCACTTGGTTGAGCTCCTTACCGACGACTGACAATAATCATGGTCTGTAATGCGGTTCTTCCGCCAGAGTTTGAAAACATGGAAAACAATGTCGAATAGCATTGTTACATCCCATGCCTGGTCTTGAGCCTACGATGAAGGGATTGACGGGATCTCTTTTTCAACTCCCCCAATTCTTGTTTAAACTACACAATCATTTTAAAGGAATCTCTTGCAGCAATTAGTAATCTACTAGACGCAAACAGTAACCCAACACCAAAGCTGCCCACGACAGCAATTCACAAAGCAAGACTTATTCATGTGTGATACGGGAATTCCTCGGCGCTCGCTGATGCACAAGGTGGAAAACCTGAGTGGTTCGATCATGAAGTCAATCAAAATTTCAAATGCCAACCAAAATTGGTTGTTTGCTTAGGAAAGGTTTAAACTGGCCTCTTTACAGTACCCAGACATAAAGAATGCGGCCTTACTATGGTACCTTTCACAGATTTGCACGCAATGTAATCATGATTAGTAATTTTTGAGACCAAAAATCACCATTGCATACTAATACAATTGTGATTGTGCATACCAAATTTCACTTTCAGAAAACAAAATCTCCAATTTTGGTGAATTTTTTAATGAGTTTCTATTTTTTACTCAGTAATTGATAGGAAAATATTGGTGATGGAGTTTTGAGATTTGATTGCATGAACGTGTACAAAGCATCCATGCTCACATCCCATCTCTTAGAAGAAACCTCCAAAAAGTTGTACAACACACATGAATTGCAATGACATATAGATTGTCATCTACCAATGTGACACCTAAAGAATCATTTTTCACATGCAACAATCATTTTATGTGTTGCTTAGTCCATATTGTACATACATTCAAATACAATTAATGATACAAAATTTGATTCTTTAGAAATAGAATTTTTATTTTTAATGATTTTCTAAAGCTTAAGTCCAATAATTCATTATAAAACATTTGATTGGGTGAGTATGTTGGAAACATCAAATCTTTGCCAATTTGTAAATTTTCAACCAGTTGTGAAAATCAAAGGTTACATCAAAGTGAAAAATTGCATCATGTTTGTCACTTTCATGTGATATCTGGAGGTTAAATCTTATAAATTTGATATCTATCTACTGTAATTAAACTCTGCAAGTCATTCTTTATTAATCTTTAAAAAATTAAAATTTTATAGTTCAAATTGAAATTAATTCAATTTTTAAGGTCTTATATGTAAAGAAATTTATAATGATTACAAAATACTTCAATGTCTCTAATTTTTGGTGGAAGGCTTAAGATTTAATGAAAAATAACATGATATAATTCAAAGTCAAAATTTTGTTTCTAAATTGAAGTGGATATATCATTTGTATAAGTATGACTATTTTGAAAATACTATAATTTTTTAAATATTTATATTTTTAAGTTTTAAAAAATACACTTGAAATAGACAAAGCATGTAAGAACATATATAGTAAAAGAATCTACTATTCTTTAGTGGCCCTCTTACCCTTCAAATTTGTTGTAATATTAATTTCTAAAAGATGGAGCCATAATGATCAAAAAGTCAAACGACTCCAAATTCCAATTTCTAAGCTCCATTTTGGTTTTGTAGTTGAATGTTATTGTTAATTTTATACTTTCTAAAAGTAAGTTATATGTTTAGGATTGCTTTATACAAGGACTTAGGACATCAAAACTTGAGGCTATGTTAGAGCCTTCCAATATAGCTTTCAAGCCAAGAAAAAAAAACTTTGATACATGGTTCCAAAGAAAAAAATTGGCCTAAAATTCTTGCAGGACTCAATTTTTTTACTTGAGGCTATGTTGTGTCAGACCTTATTTTTTGTGCATTAAAATAAAGATTTTAAAAAATAGTATTTATCCTCTAAACCATAATTACAACACCAATTTAGTGGGATTATTATTTATTCTAGTTTTTAATCTAATAATTATTAATATATAGAAATTTATATTTTTTTTGTATTTTGGATACTTTTAAGAAATTAGAAATATTATAGGAATTGTAAATATTATAAGTCTAATAAATTTTAATTATAGATTTTTATTAAACTTAGAAGGGAACTATGATTATTGTATTGTGAGCCATTCATTAGATAATATATATAAATTTAAGCATATTAGTAGTATTTTAGGCAATAGATGTTATTAAGAAAAAATGTACTTGTTTCTTTACTTGTAATATTTTTTTATATATGGTACAAAATATACCATCTTGGTTAAGCAATCTACTATCATAAATATGGGATCATAAAAGCTTGAAATTGAAAGATTTATAATAGAATCTATAGAAACAAATGACCATGGTTGTTCTGATATAGGTAATGGTTTAGGGTTTAGGGTTTAGGATTACATGGGTGTCCTAGAGGTTTTTCATCCTCAATATCTCTCAATATATCACAGCTTTTTTTGTTGTAAAATTTTGCCAAGGCTTAAAATCACCTAAAGACCTCTATAAACGTTTTTGTTTTTCAAAAAAATGTGTTTTGTTTTTTGTAATTTAGGGTTTGAAAAATCCTAATTAGGATCTTCAGACCCTGATTAGAGTTCTGACTTGTATATTTTTTCTCATGAAAGAACTAAGTATGGAGTCTAAATGCGTACAGAACACTGCTTACTCAAAGCAATCTCCCATAGATAGGTAGTTCACCTAGTCCAGGTCCAGAGAGTCCTTCAGGCTACTCGCCCATATGTCTTTGTCCGCTCTCCACCTGCTGCACCATCGGCTCTCCTTCCATCAGGACCATCATTGACGGAGTCAATATCAGCTCTATCTTCGACTTCTGCAAGTCTCCCACAAGCGACCAAGGTGCCTACCCCCGATGCATCTGTGAGTGTAGCCTTTCAGACTACGCCGCTTACTGCAGTGTCGCCTATAGTCACATTACAGATTCTTCAAAATCAAACATCGACATACTTGTTAATCACCCCACAGCCACGCCCATTTCTCAACCGACCCCAACAACAAAGGGCTTGGTGGCAGCGGGTACTGTGCGAGCCCGACCAACATCGACTTAGGCAATGAATTCTATAATGTCGCATACCTTGCACTCTAGTGGGCCGACCTTGAGTGCTCCAATGACTGGCTCAAACCGTCACGTCTCTATGGTCCATCGTAAGACAAGTCCTCGTACCTCGACGCTCGATCGTAGCTCCTCGGTGCACCAGCTTGCGGCAACTCTTCGTGACGCCTTGTGCTCCGATCTCTTGTCATCGCTTCCTGTGCCTCCTGTGCCGCTGCAGGCATCCACCGCAGCTGCTCCGACGTATGCACCAAAAACCACACTCGACGATGCTAATTCTGCCCATCCTTGCATGGCTGTGTCCAAGTACCAAGCCAAATGCAGCCAATACTCAAATACTTAAATGCACCCAAACTCGCACGCATCGCCTCTCCGAGGGCTCCCTTTTTTCGAAACTCTCTACACACTGTCCTTGAGTCCTCGTACCGCCGCGGATTGCAACGCCTAGCTTTCTCGCCCGGGTGGGCAAATGGGCCCTCCGTCCAATCATGGCTCCTCCCTCTCATACATCGCCTCACCTAGAATTCCAACATCCGGAACTCATTGCACCCGTATATGTCTATCACTGCCCACGCCTCCTCGTCCTCGTTCTTCGATGATACAAAATTATTGAACGACGCATCGAAAAATGTCTGTAATCCTAGCGACCAGGTCCCTCGGCCTCCAGCAGTGACGCCGATCCCAACTTCAATCCTCGCATGTCCGTTCGACTTGCTCCCTTCCTACCTCCTCATAAAAGCCCCCTTCACCGCTCCCCGCCTAGATCCGCGACTCCTCGTTTGCCATCAAAAATCTCGAAAACTCACCCTTAGACATTGACGACCTTGGCGGGCTCCAAAAGAAATTGTTGAATGTGTGCAACCCTAAACCCTACCCCCAAAAGCTGTGGCTCCTCTTGTACACCCCACCCAACGCGTCATCTCGAGGCGCCTCTGCATCGTACATCGCCGCGGGTAAGAACGAGGTCCACCGCCAAATTGCATGCTACGCTTGCACATCCTGTGACATAGGCATGTAGTCACCCATCGATTCATACAACGATGGTGACGACCAACTCCCTCGTCCAGCGATGCCACTTTGGTCGCTCCGCCGCTCATAAACGGTGACTTTTTTCGTCCCCCCACGAAACCCTAAACCTGTTGCATCTCTAAAACTGCCATTGTCTCCTTTGCAAGCCCCTGCTCCTCTTCACTCCACGTCTTTCTCCACCCCCTTCCCTCGGTTGCATCTCATTGGCCACACTTCCCTAAACCCTAAACCTCGAACTGCCCTCCGACCGCTCATTCTCCCCATGCTTTGCAAGCAAACCTGAACGATGTGTTTGTTGAGACATGCGCCGCACTATCTTGCTTTTCTGAGAAGCTTGAGGCAGCCTTCGATCGGAAGACTAGGCGACCAGGTTTTGGACCAACCCGTACAAGGGGGAAGGATAATGAGAGTGGCATCTAGGGAACGGTGGCAGTATGGGATGGACGGTGCCCTTCATGTGCCTTTCTCCTGTGCAAGCGCATGTGCCCGGTTTTGGATGTAAACATGGTCGCGAGTGGGACCTCGCACGTGATATTCAGTTCTATGAATTCGCATCTATGAATTCATAATTTTTACAGCATGGTTACCTGCTCGTGTGTTCGGCTCAAAGTTTTGTGCTTCGCCTGATGTTTGAGTTGAGATAATTGTCAACTATCTACTTATAATGGTTCGGGTCCTAACGAAAATGGTAGTAGATGAGGGTGTTGGTTTAGGTGAAGGAAGACGAAGAGGTCGCCTCTTGATTATGACTGATGGCTCCCAAGGTGGAAACTCTCTTTCAATCAACACACATGGATTCTTTGCGCGAAAATCGTACTTTTTTAAATGGAGGTGTAGTGGTGGCATTGTTGAACTGGTATTGTTCTTCTGCAGCTAGAACTAAAGTGCATCTCTAAGCATTTTCAGTCTTGATATTGGAAGTACAAATGGCATCCAGCAAGTGGGTTATTGCTACACAAGGGTGATATGGCGAGGGAGTTGTGTTTCATAACTGTATTCACCTCATTCCCCTCCTATTCACAACTGTCGAAACGGCCGGCTTTACTCAGTCTACGACTATTCCTGTGGCCAGTTTCGACGACCCAAGACAAACGCTTTGCAGCAGCCATCCCTTGTCATGACTTGAACCTCTACCATGACAACGACGAGCGAGATGAACTGCGGAAAAGGAGGACTGCTCTCAACTGGGTGTCACACGCATGGTCGACCACTTCTCTTAGACTTCACTTGTGTCTTTTGCTTTTGACACTACAATTCCAAGCTCTTTCATTAAACCTGATTTTAGCCATATGACCTCATATATTTGTACGTATTCTATCTTCCTCTCCGACTAACTGTAGGGTACTTAGGTTTAGGAATAAAAATCCAGATCATCTCTTGTTTGTAGGGTATACTTTGGACTTATAAATTGCCACTGGAAGCTTTTATTTCGAAGACTAAGACTATAAATTGTGTACCCTAAACCAAGGTATTGATCTATTGTGAGATCATCAGCTTTGGACATCACCATTTGCGACCAAGGTTTAGGAGCTTTGTGCAGCTGATATGGTTATGAGTGGATGGCTTGCAGACTTCGTCGTAATCTGCGTCTTCGATCTTAATGTTGTTGTTGTTGTTGAAGCTTAACCGCATTGCTCAAGCGTTGGGCACGACCAGCACTTGTGCTTCCAACATTGAAATGCATATTATAAAACGTGCGATAAGGAGGCATCAGGACCCGGTCTGAGAAAATCTGGAGCAAATACGAAGGACTCACGCTCCGATAGACATTTCCCAATCTCCCACCCGTCCCTCCACCTTGCTCCGCAATTCACACCCAATTGGGCATTGCAGTGCCAATAGCCATACGCTGCATTCATTCCTCGTCTCATGCCGTCGTGTTCATTGCCATCAACGCCAGCCACCGTCCTTGTCGTTACGTTGGCCGATTCCTTTATGCTTGCCAACCTCCTAAAGTTATTTCGTGCCAGGCCCTAGAAAGGAGCAATAGTAGCAAGCAAAGGCGGCCAATTCCAATTGCCGGCCATGCAATTCTAATTGGCAGACATGCATTGAGCTGTTGGCAGCCGATTCCAATTGAACCTGCTCTTTGCAGCCAATTCCAACTGGACCTGCTCTTGGCACCCGATTCCAATTGAACCTGCTCATGGAAGCCAATTCCAACTGGACCTGCTCTTGGCAGCCGATTCCAATTGAACCTGCTCTTGGCAACCAATTCCAACTGAACTTGCTCTTGGCAGCCGATTCCAATTGAACCTGCTCTTGACAGCCAATTCCAACTGAACTTGCTCTTGGCAGCCGATTCCAATTGAACCTGCTCATGGCAGCCAATTCCAACTGGACCTGCTCTTAGCAGGCGATTCCAATTGAACCCGCTCTTGGCAACCGACTCCAACAAGACCTACTCTTGGCAGCCGATTCCAATTGAACTTGCTCTTGGCAGCCAATTCCAACTGGACCTACTCTTGACAGCCAATTCCAACTGGACCTGCTCCTGGCAGCCGATTCCAATTGAACCTGCTCTTGGCAGCCAATTCCAACTGGACCGGCTCTTGGCAGTCGATTCCAATTGAACCTGCTCTTGGCAGCCAATTCCAACTCGACCTGCTCTTGACAGCCAATTCCAACTAGACCTGCTCTTGGCAGCCAATTCCAATTGAACTTGCTCTTTGCACCCAATTCCAACTAGACCTGCTCTTGGTAGTCGATTCCAATTGAACTTGCTCTTGACAGCCAATTCCAACTGGACTTGCTCTTGGAAGCCGATTCCAATTGAACCTGCTCTTGGCAACCAATTCCAACTGGACGTGCTCTTGGCAGCCAATTCCAATTGAACCTGCTCTTGACAGCCAATTCCAATTAGACCTGCTCTTGGCAGCCGATTCAAATTGAACCTGCTCTTGGCAGCCAATTCCAACTGGACCTATTCTTGATAGCCGATTCCAATGGAACCTGCTCTTGGCAGCCAATTCCAATTGGACCTGCTGTTGACAGCCGATTCCAATGGAACCTGCTCTTGGCAGTCAATTCCAATTGGACCTGCTGTTGACAGCCGATTCCAATGGAACCTGCTCTTGGCAACCAATTCCAACTGAACCTGCTCTTCGTAGCCGATACCAATTGAACCTGCTCTTGGCAGCAATTTCTACCTGAACCTGCTCTTGGCAGCCGATTCCAATTGAACCTGCTCTTGGCAGCCGATTCCTACTAGACCTACTCTTGGCAGTCGATTCCAATTGAACTTGCTCTTGGCAGCCGATTCCTACTAGACCTGCTCTTGGCAGCTGATTCCAATTGAACTTGCTCTTAGCAGCCAATTCGATCTGGACCTGCTCTAGGCAGCCGATTCCAATTGAACCTACTCTTTGTAGCCAATTCCAACAGGACCTACTCTTGACAGCCGATTCTAATTAATCCTGCTTTGAGTATTATCAACGTTGGCATCAAGTTCAAATGTTCCAAATATCACCGATGTGCCGACAGCGTCGACATCTATTTGTGTGTCCTAGCCCTTGAGCTTGCACCGCTTGCTGTAGCATCGCTTGCAGCATCCCACGTTACCCTCATGACATCGACTTGCTTGCAAATGACCCCGCATTTGCCCCCATTTCTCAACTGACCCAGGCGATGGCGGAGGCGACTTCGAGGGAGACAACGGAGGGCTCAACAACACAGCGTATTGCTTGTACTTGACTACCGTCGACCTGGGCGATGAATTCTGCGATGTCACATATCCTGCATCCGAGTCGACCGAGCTTGAGTACCTCGACAAGTGGCTCGGATTGTGACCTGCCGATGCTACGTCGTAAGACAAGCTTTCATATCCAAACGCCCCATCATAGCATGCCGCTGCTCTAGCTCGCGGCGATCCATCGTAACCTCCTCCGCTTCGATTTCCCGTCGTCACTGCTTGTGCCATTGCAGGCAGCAACCGAAGCTACTTCAGCGTGTGTGCAAAAAACACACATCCAAACGACGATAATTTTACCCATCTTTGCACGGTTACATCTAGTATCGAGCCGGATGCAGTCAACACTCGAACACTCTATGTGTGAACTTGCATGCATCGCCTCTCTAAGAGCTTTCCTTCTAAAAGTCCAAGTATGCTGTCTCCGAGTAGTGGTACTGCCACGGATCGCAATGCTTAGCTTTGTCGCCTGGATGGACAAACGGGCACTCCGTTCAATCATGGATCCTCCCCCTCGTCCATCGCTTTACCTTGAATTCAAACATCCACAACTGGTCGATCCATATATGTCCACCACCGGCTATGCCTCCTCGTCCTTGTTGTTCGACGGCAGAAACTTATTGAATAGTGCATGAAAAAGTGTCGGTGACCCCAGTGACAATTCCCCGGCTTCCAGCGATGATGCCGACCTGAAGCTCAACCCTCGTAGGGCCGCTTCACCCGCTCCACTTCACGCTTCCCGCTCCCCGCCTCAATCAACGATTCTTTATCCAGCATCGAAAACCCTGAGAACTCACCCCTCGACACCGGCAAGCTCGACGGGCTCAAAAAGAAATTATTGAATGCATGCAACTGCGCGCTCTTCCTGCCCCTCAAGTTGTGGCTCCTCTGATACATCCCACCCAACGCGCTATTTACAAGCACCTCATCGATAGGACCCCGACCCTCAGCTTTCCTGACTCACATTTCGAAGGTTACAAATTGTGTCATCCTTTCTTGTGTTCGGTGTGAGAAGCATGCAGCATCTTCCTTCGTTGCATATCATGCATGCAGGTGGATGCTTTTTGTTTTAAGATTATTTTCCATCTCCATAATATTAGACTAGAAACTTTTTCACCGGGATATGGTTTTCTATAGAGTCGAGTTATGGAAATCAATTGGAGTTCTAGTGGAAGGACTTGATTCTCATGTTGGCCGGACTACATTAGAATAGATTACATCGGGTGTAATCATAGAATCGTATGGTATGACATCTGTTCAACCTTGGTCATCTCATTGAGCCTAGTATATAATCCGTCGACCTCCGCCAATTGGGAACCATACATATATATACACACACACACACACACACATGGAAGCATGTAGAGTTTTAGACATAGGTTGACATGTTATGCAGGTGGTGGAGTAGAGAAGAATTGACGTATTAAGGAACATGCGAAGCGATGTAACGTTGTCGTGTTGTAACATGAGTATACAGTGAAAATAAAAAGAAAGGGGAATTTTATTAATATTCATTTACCTCGAATATTGGGAGCATCGACCAACTCCAGTACAAATACTGAGTGGTCAGGTTCAGTCACTCCGTTACAGTCAGCCGGGGCATAGTGAAATACTCCGTTCGATTCCAATAACGGGAGTTAGCAGGAAGAGAAGGACCAATTCACACAACGGGTTCGAAGAGCCAATTGGATCCAATTTCGAGAATCCAATCTGGGTCTTCTTATCCAATATGAGACCTGAATTGGCCGGTCAATCCAATGCAGTCTAATTACGGGAAATCCAGATCTTACAACGGGTCTTAGCCAATCTGACGCGAAGACCAATTTGACCCAATTACGAGAACATCCAGGTTACTACGGGCATCTTTCCCAATATGGGACCTGAATTGGTCGGGCGACTCAATGTGGTCCCGATTACAGGGTTCGATTCTGTTTCAGGCTGTCCTGTTCTCTGTGCCGTTTCAGAGAACGTTGTTTTCGGTAAATGGATTTCTTAAAGGTAAAAACGGAGGAGAAAGCTCTGACGGCAAGAGCCAATTTTGGATCCAAGCTTGACGGCGAGAGCCAATTTTGGATCCAAGCTTGAAGTGGGAGCCAATTCCGGATCTAAGACGGAAGATTGAAGAAATTCAGAGGATAAGGTTAGGGGGGATATAGTTTTGAAAGGGGGGGTTTTTTTTCTCTGGGGAATCGAGGGGGGCTAGTTTTCAAGTTTTTGCAAGGTTACTAGTTCGGTTTTCATTGGAGGTTTTTTGAAGATCAAAGGAATTAGAGAGAGGAGCTTCATGCTTCGGGTTGGGGAAGGAAAGACAGAGAATTTGGATTTTTCTTCTTCGTAGAGTTTTGGGAAGGCTGAGGCAATCGCTGTTGAAGTCAGTATTGTAATGGTGAATCGAGATTTTTAATGAAGTGGGTTTGAATACTCTTGACTGTTTTGTGAAATCGAGTTACGTCTGTGATTGAAGCATTAAAAGGGCGTCTATAGGATTGAGTATGCGGAGTGAATGAAATTTATTGGATTAATCTAACAAGACAGTCAGTGGATACAAGATCGTAAGTACAAAGCGGTATTGAAGATTAACAGTTTGGGTTGTTCGGGGTTCTCTGTAACGTCTAGAGACCTACCGGCTGGGGCAAAAAGAACTTCGACAAGCAGTCGAAGAGCATCCGTATAGATTTACGGTACATTATTGCAGTCGTTTATATTCCAGCAGTCAAAACTGATAGACTGCTTGACTATCGACGAATCTCCACACTACCTTCTACAGCCAGATGCCCGGCGCGTTCTCGAGTAGGAAAGCACGTAATACGACAAAAAGTGGTGAACCCGACGTGAAAGCTTGAGGTAGAAGGTATTGGATTTCGGTTGATTTTATCTTTATTTTTATGGAAAACAAAAATAAAAATTTTGAAGGATTTTTGGGAGGAGTTTCTGGTGGGGAGTCTTCTAAAGGACAAGATATGCACATGGATCCGTCTATTGCTAGTTTGTTTCAAGCCTTCTCATTGTCAATGCAGCAACAGCAAAGCAATGATCGAAAGGAAGCTTTGGCAACCAAAGCATTGCAAGCAGTGGTCAATAAAATTGATCAATTTGATGGGAGGAATATTTCAAGGTATTTAAGATGTTATGTTCGTGAAATGGAATTAAATTGGGTTTCTGAGAAGAAAATGGTTGCACTATTTGGACTTGCCATGATACCGGAGATAAGGGACCACATTACATCGATTACGGATCGTTATGGGAATTCATGGGAGGATTTTTCACATGCATTGAAAGACGAATATTTCTTGGAAGATGCTGATCACGTTACTAAGAAGCTGTTTCTGGGATGGATTGAACGGCCCAATAAGAATTTGCAAGCAACAGAGCTACTAAGGGAATTTGAGAGGCAGTACTCTCAATTATCGAAGGTAGAAAAATTGACATTGGAGCCGAACAAAGTTGATCTATTTCTTCAAGCTCCTGATGGAGAATTGCAAGAGAAATTAGAATCCCTTCTTGAAGACAAAGAAGAAGATGAAGGATTGACAACAAAGTGGAAGAACGTTGAAGATGCGGTGGGATTGCTTACAAAAAAAGAAAGGATGAAGGATAGGAGCAATATTCCGAAAACAGTACAAGCACCCAAAGCTCCAGTACGTACAACACCACCAACAATGCCTACAGTTCAACCTTCGACATCCTTGTCAAAGAAAGCAGATATGGGTATGGAAGAAATTATACGAGGAATGCGAGATCTTCAAATCAAATTGGCAAGACTTGAAGAAAATACTTCTATAAATAATTCGAAGAATGTTTCAAAACAAGGATATGTACAAAGATGCATTTGGTGTGATGATGCTTCACACACTAGAAAAGATTGCAATGAATTTAATAATATGATACGGCAGGGAATTATTTGCTGGAAAGTTGAGAAGATAGCATTGAAAGATAGGGAGGATCTTCTTCAAACCAATTTTGGCAAGGGAGGAATGAGAGCATTGGTTCAAGATTACTTAAAAGAGCATGAAACAGTAGTACGAGAAAGTGCAAGTTATGGTGCTAGAGTAGATGATGAAATTGGTGGAAGTATGGAAACTAGTGAGTTTTGGGCTTCTGCCGTTTCTACAATGCAAGAAGGGAAATTACCTCGAGAAGCGTTATTGAGAACTACAGCTACAATACGAGGAAGAACAGGTTGGGAGGATCTTGTTGAGTCTCTTTCAGTTCATGCATATATTGCTAAGAGCCAACATGAAGCTTTGATGGAAGAAAAAAGACGAGGAAATTTTGATGATACTAGAGAAGGAAATTCTTTTAAGAGGCAAACTCGAGGAGATAAGGCTCGGGAGGCAGCTTCACAAGAATTGCCTGTAAAGGATACCTCATCATCATTGGGAGAAAAAACAACGGAGACAAAAGATAAGGGCAAATCAATTACTTATAAGCTACTTTTTGACATTGAAGCGGCAACAAATTTGAAAGGGGTGTTGGAAGAACGTATATTAAATGCTAAGGTGGAATTCACATTGAAAGAAGTCTTGAGAATTGCAAAGAAGGAGTTTCATGATGTTATCATTGACAGCATTAAGCGAAAGAGGCAATTAATGGGCGAAACTGGAATGAGTCATGCTATTGATGCAAGAATATGTAGAGATGAAGAAGAGGTTGATATTGGTTACAAGCAACCAACAAATGAAAAGAATGGGTATAATTAGCAAGTATGTTTCGAAGATTCTAGTGACAAGGAAATGGAAACTTTGAGCCATTATACTCAAAAGCATTGAGCAAGGGCAACTACTGAGGTATTGGTGAAGGTAGGAGATATAGAAGAACCAATAGTTGCTTTGGTCGATCATGGTTCTGAAATAAATCTCATGTCTAAAGATCTTTATAAGAAGCAAAAATGGCCAATTGATATGGAATATGGATGGGCAATACGAGCAGCTAATAACACACGAGGCGAATTATATGGAGCTTGTCTAGATGTCTAAATTCGGATTGGGGATGTTGCGACGGATCAACATTTCTTCGTTCAAGATACAACGTCTTATCCGTTGATTTTAGGACAACCTTATATCACGGCAACACGGATGGAAACAAAAGTACTTGACGATGGTTCTGCTTATGCAAGGGTACGGAGCGAAGATGGGAGGAAAGCTGTACAATTTCTAATAGTACCTCCTAACCATGAACGGAATCGAGATAGGTTGAGGGAGAAACCATTGCCAAAGATTGTTGAAGGATTTAAGGATTTTGGGGAGGTACCACTGTAAAGCGAGATTATGGAGGTACATAAGAGGAGGTACTCTCGCGAGATGAAGGTGTCTTTGATGCGAGTTTTATTGATATATTGGAGAATGGAAATATTATGTATAAGAAAGTTGATGATTTTAAAAGAAAAGAAAGAAAAAGATTATATAATATTGAAGGACAATTACGCAAGATAAGTGCATTGCAAGAGGATGAGAGGATTTTGGGTGTTTATGAAGAAAATGGACTGGAAGATTCATTGGAATTGATTACATCTATTGGGTTAGGGGATAATGATAAGATTGTTGAGATTCATTCGAGAGAGGTTTATACCATGCTGGAATCTTTTCAAGCACCAGAAGTCACAGTAGAGACGAGATATAAAACGGCAGATAAGAAGATAAAGCCTGTTGCCGGACCATTACCAGAGGATTCTAAAGAACAAATGGAAGAAGCATCAAAAGAAGCAAGTTTAAGAGATCCAATGAGTATTGGACATCAGTTTACTGAAGAGACTTTTGAAGAATTGAAGATTGGTTCTGATGGTTCTTTATTACCGGAGGAAATTACTTGCTTCAAAAAGATGTTGGCTAAACAAGGTAGATCGTTTGCCTTCGAATCTCATGAAATTGGGTGTGTGGATCCAAATATTATAACACCTATGGTTATCTTCACTGTACCGCATGTACCTTGGAATCTAAGACCGATTCCAGTATCGAGGGCACATTTACCTAAATTGGTGGAACTATTGAAAGAAAAGATAAAGATGAAAATATTGGAACCTTCATTTGCGCCGTATTCTAGTCGATGGTTCACGGTACCTAAGAAGAATGGGTCACTACGGTTTATTCAAGATATGCAACCGGTGAATGCAGTAACTGTCAGGAATACAAGAATTGGACCTATTGTAGATGAATTTGCTGAGGCGTTTGCTGGAAGGGCGATCTATTCAATGGGTGATTTGTATTCAGGTTATGATCAATTTCAACTTGCCGAAGGAAGTAGAGATATGACAACGATGAGGACACCGCTTGGATTGGTTAGAATGTGCACTCTTCCTCAAGGCGCGACCAACTCAGTTATGCATATGATGAATGGGATGAATAAGGTATTGAGAGATTTTATTCCGAAAAAGACTATGCCTTTTCTGGATGATGTTCCTATAAAAGGGTGCAGAGAAGGAGACAAGGATGAAACTTTAGATACGAGGGGGTGTCGCAGATATGTTGTTGATCATATACAAGATTGTGAAAAGATTTTAACTCGGCTTGGAGATGTTCATCTTACATTATCGGGTATGAAGTCCGTATTTGGAGTACGAGAGGTTGTAATTGTTGGACATTTATGTGGATCTTACGGAAGAAAACCAGATCCGACTAAAGTTGATGCAATTGGAAGGATGAAAGAGGATTGTGATTCTTTAACAGAGGTTCGCAGGTTTTCGGGTGCATGTGTATTTTATCGAATCTGGTCACATAGCGGATCTATTATATGAACTGTTACGCAAGGGTTACCAATTTAAATGGGAAGAAAGGCATATTCAGGCAATGCAAAGATTAAAGAAATTATTGATGTCACCTCCAATATTGAGGAAGGTTGATTATAAGTGCAATAGACCAGTGATTCTTACTGTAGACGCTAGTCCAATTGCCGTTGGATGGGCTATGGGTCAAGATGATTCAAATGGGAGTAGATTTGTAGTTCGATTTGGAGCCAAAGTTTTAAGTATTCGTCAACGTGCATATTTGCAAGTAAAAAGGGAACTTTGGGGAGTCGTTTCGGCTATGAAAGCTGAAAAGTACTATTTGATTGGGGCAGTAGTAGTAATTGAAACGGATTGCTTGCCATTGCTTGGAATGATTATTAACTGTTCAATGTCAGATATTGCGATGTTGAGATGGATTGCTTATATTAAGTCACTAAATCCAGAATTTAAGCATATCACTGGGAAAGACAATTTAGTAGCAGACATGCTATCTTGAGCAAGATACGAGAGGGAGGACGAAATGGTTGAAGACATTGATGATGTTGGATTGAAATTCTATTCAATATCAAATCTCAACAAAGAAGACAAGCTATTTCTTGAAGAATCTTATGAATGAAAATTATTGAATATTGGTCATTATTTGAATACCTTGACTAAGCAGGGGAATTGGTCTACAGAAAAATTCAAACAAATAAGAAAAAAAGCATATGGATTTTTACTTCGAGATGGATTCTTATGGAAGAGACCGAAGAAAGGAATTGGGATGCCACAACGAGTGATAGGCAAAAGGGAAGAAAAACTAAAATTATTAAAGGAGTTTCATGATAGTTTATGGGCAGGGCATAGAGGAATCTAGGCTACTTTTGCTAAACTCAAGGAACGATATTGGTGGAAAAATATGTATCGAGATGTGCTCTCATTTGTAGAGTCATGTGAAATCTGTCAATCGTATTCTAATATCTGACACCGAGATGGTCTTCATCTTACGTATCCTCTGGCTATTCATTTTAAATGGGTTGTTGATTTGGTTATTATGCCGGTTGGGTTATGGCAGATGAGATATTTGGTTTTAGCTCGTGAAGATTTATCAAATCAAGTAGAAGGAAGAGCATTGAGGACAAAATCTACAGAGGGGATTTGTAGGTTTTTGCTTGAAGATGTCATTTGCCATTACGGGTGCGTAGGAAAAATCACTGCAGATCGTGGAGAATTAAATGCACAAAAAGCTCGTAAGTTCTTTGAAAGATGTGGAGTTAAACTATCATTGACTATTGCTTATAATCCAGAAGGGAATGCAAAAAGCGAACGTGGTCACCCACCGATTGTGAAAGCATTGGTTAAAGCTTGTAATGGGAAAGTTAAAGAGTGGCCACGGCTTTTGTCATTTGCATTATGGGCTCATCGAACAACACATAGCTCGGTGACAGGATATATGCCAGTAGAACTTATGACAGGTCAAAAACCAATTATGCCGATCAAGGAAAAGGTACTTACTTGGAGTATGCTACCATGGGAAGATGGATTGACAAGAGAAGAACTTCTGGCTATTAGGATTCGACAATTGGAGCAAAGAACGGAAGATGTCCAGATAGCACTGGGAAGGTTAAAAAGAGCAAGGTTACAAAACAAGGCGCGATTTGATAAGCAACATCGATTGAGACCAAAAGCAATCGAGGAAGGTGACTGGGTACTTGTTTATGACAATAGTCTGGATAATCAACATAGTACTTTGCGGAAATTCTCAAAACGTTGGTTTGGACCATATGTGGTAACAACTGTTCATGGTAATGCGACTTACTCATTACGGGAGTTCGATGGTACAAAATTGAAAATACCAATTACAGGGAAGCGAGTAAAAATATTTAAACGAAGACACGCAGAGATGAATATGGAAGACCTTAATGAAGGTATAGAGATTCCGCAGCAAGAAGATGAAAGTGATTTGGATAATGAAGGTCACGAAGACGAACTGGACAAATATGTAGAGGATATATTCTGAATCAAACAGCAATTGGGTAAATTGGTGCATACCGGAGGATGCACAGGTTCAGAGGGGGTGAATGTCGTGTTGTAACACGAGTATACATTGAAAATAAAAAGAAAGGGGAATTTTATTAATATTCAGTTACCTATAATACTGGGAGCATCGACCAACTCCAGCACAAATACTGAGTGGTCAGGTTCAGTCACTCCGTTACAGTTAGTCGGGGCATACTAAAATGCTCCGTTCGATTCTAATAACGGGAGTCAGCAGGAAGAGAAGGACCAATTCACATGACCAAGTTTAGGGTTTAGGGTTAAGGGTTTAGAGTTACATGGGTGTCCTAGAGGTTTTCCATCCTCAATATCTCTTAATATATCACAGCTTTTTCTGTTTTAAGATTTTGCGAAGGCTTAAAATCACCCAAAGACCTCTACAAACGTTTTTGTTTTTCAAAAAAATGTGTTTCGTTTTTCTGTAATTTAGGGTTTGAAAACCCTAATTAGGGTCTCCACACCCTGATTACAGTTCTCACTTGCATATTTTTTCTCATCAAAGAACTATGTATGGAGTCTAAATGCGTACAGAACACTGCTTACTAAAAGCAATCCTCCATAGATAAGTAGTTCACCTAGTCCAGGTCTAGAGAGTCCTTCGGGCTTCTCGCTCATATGTCTTTGCCCGCTCTCCACCTACTGCACCACCGGCTCTCCTTCCATCAAGATCATCGTTGACGGAGTCAATATCAGCTCCATCTTCGACGGGGTTTAGGGTTTTAGGGTTTAGGGTTTAGGGTTTAGGGGTTACAAGGGTGTCCCCGGTTTTTGGGCATCATTATTTTTGGATTTTGACTTGACCTACCCCCCCATTTATGGTATCTAGGATGTCAATGGTATAATTCTTTTCCTATACAAGTTTATAGTTTGGAAGATTTAGCTACTTTGACTTGGAGTTTAGGGTTTTGACTTTTGTCATACAAGGTTTTTTGAAATTTTTGAAAAGCCCATTGGATTTGTTTGAGGGTTGCCAATTCTAAATATGGGCTTGAAGTTTTGAAAAAGGTACATATATTTGTAGGTATTAAGTGTTTGACTATTTTGACTTTTGAGTTGACTTTGCATATGAATAGGAATTTTGAAGTTTTGATTTGAGCTACCTCCCTATTTTAAAGGTCTAGGAATCTAGTGATGGTCTTGAAATCCTATACATGTTTTTCAATTTTGAGATATAAGGCGTTTGACTTGATATAATTTTCTGTTGACTTTTTGTATACTTTATTGTTTTGAATTTTTGATTTGACCTACCCCCCTATTTATCATGCTTCTGATTCCAATGGTATGTTTAAAATTTTCAGCAAGTTTATAGTTTAGGAGATATGAGATTTTCAAAATAGCAAAATTTGCCTTTCATTAATATATGGAAAAAATATTATAAAAATATGAAATAAATACATAGAGACTTTTGGACATTATAATAATATATTGGATAATTTATATAGGTAAATGTTTTTTTTTTTTTTGAAAAATATCATATTTATACTATATATACATATGATTTAACTTTATATTATATGTGTTCTAAGCCTATGCAATGGATTGAACATGATTCCGCCAATTTGCACCATATTCTTGAATGAAGTGGCAAGCTCCTCCAACACGATCTTCATACACTCCATCCTTTTTCCAATATGCACCACTATTGGTCTTCTTTAACATCAAGCCATCTACACGTCTATCTACGACCCTACTATGAACAAACCAGGTTTAGGGTTTAGGGTTTAGGGTTTAGGGTTTAGGGTTTAGGGTTTAGGGTTTAGGGTTTAGGGTTTAGGGTTTAGGGTTTAGGGTTTAGGGTTTAGGGTTTAGGGTTTAGGGTTTAGGGTTTAGGGTTTAGGGTTTAGGGTTTAGGGTTTAGGGTTTAGGGTTTAGGGTTTAGGGTTTAGGGTTTAGGGTTTAGGGTTTAGGGTTTAGGGTTTAGGGTTTAGGGTTTAGGGTTTAGGGTTTAGGGTTTAGGGTTTAGGGTTTAGGGTTTAGGGTTTAGGGTTTAGGGTTTAGGGTTTAGGGTTTAGGGTTTAGGGTTTAGGGTTTAGGGTTTAGGGTTTAGGGTTTAGGGTTTAGGGTTTAGGGTTTAGGGTTTAGGGTTTAGGGTTTAGGGTTTAGGGTTTAGGGTTTAGGGTTTAGGGTTTAGGGTTTAGGGTTTAGGGTTTAGGGTTTAGGGTTTAGGGTTTAGGGTTTAGGGTTTAGGGTTTAGGGTTTAGGGTTTAGGGTTTAGGGTTTAGGGTTTAGGGTTTAGGGTTTAGGGTTTAGGGTTTAGGGTTTAGGGTTTAGGGTTTAGGGTTTAGGGTTTAGGGTTTAGGGTTTAGGGTTTAGGGTTTAGGGTTTAGGGTTTAGGGTTTAGGGTTTAGGGTTTAGGGTTTAGGGTTTAGGGTTTAGGGTTTAGGGTTTAGGGTTTAGGGTTTAGGGTTTAGGGTTTAGGGTTTAGGGTTTAGGGTTTAGGGTTTAGGGTTTAGGGTTTAGGGTTTAGGGTTTAGGGTTTAGGGTTTAGGGTTTAGGGTTTAGGGTTTAGGGTTTAGGGTTTAGGGTTTAGGGTTTAGGGTTTAGGGTTTAGGGTTTAGGGTTTAGGGTTTAGGGTTTAGGGTTTAGGGTTTAGGGTTTAGGGTTTAGGGTTTAGGGTTTAGGGTTTAGGGTTTAGGGTTTAGGGTTTAGGGTTTAGGGTTTAGGGTTTAGGGTTTAGGGTTTAGGGTTTAGGGTTTAGGGTTTAGGGTTTAGGGTTTAGGGTTTAGGGTTTAGGGTTTAGGGTTTAGGG